>NW_027440959.1:300000-399071 GCF_031893055.1 Leptodactylus fuscus
TGTTTCAGTCAGTAGTCTGTGTATGTGTGTGTACGTCAGTAGTCTGTTTATGTGTGTGTACGTCAGTAGTCTGTGCATGTGTGTGTCAGTCAGTAGTCTGTGTATGTGTGTGTACGTCAGTAGTCTGTGTATGTGTGTGTCAGTCAGTAGTTTGTGTATGTGTGTGTCATTCAGTAGTCTGTGTATGTGTGTACATCAGTAGTCTGTGTATGTGTGTGTACGTCAGTAGTCTGTATATGTGTGTGTAAGTCAATAGTCTGTGTATGTGTGTTTCAGTCAGTAGTCTGTGTATGTGTGTGTACGTCAGTAGTCTGTGTATGTGTGAGTACGTCAGTAGTCTTTGTATGTGTGTGTCAGTCAGTAGTCTGTGTATGTGTGTGTACGTCAGTAGTCTGTGTATGTGTGTGTACGTCAGTAGTCTGTGTATGTGTGTGTACATCAGTAGTCTGTGTATGTGTGTGTACGTCAGTAGTCTGTGTATGTGTGTGTACGTCAGTAGTCTGTGTATGTGTGTGTACGTCAGTAGTCTGTGTATGTGTGTGTACGTCAGTAGTCTGTGTATGTGTGTGTCAGTCAGTAGTCTGTGTATGTGTGTGTACATCAGTAGTCTGTGTATGTGTGTCAGTCAGTAGTCTGTGTATGTGTGTGTACGTCAGTAGTCTGTGAATGTGTGTGTCAGTCAGTAGTCTGTGTATGTGTGTGTCAGTCAGTAGTCTGTGAATGTGTGTGTCAGTCAGTAGTCTGTGTATGTGTGTGTCAGTCAGTAGTCTGTGTATGTGTGTGTCAGTCAGTAGTCTGTGTATGTGTGTATGTCAGTAGTCTGCGATTGTGTGTGTACGTCAGTCGTCTGTGTATGTGTATGTACGTTAGTAGTCTGTGTATGTGTATGTCAGTCAGTAGTCTGTGTATGTGTGTGTAAGTCAGTAGGCTGCGTATGTGTGTGTCAGTCAGTAGTCTGTGTATGTGTATGTCAGTCAGTAGTCTGTGTATGTGTGTGTCAGTCAGTATTCTGTATATGTGTGTGTCAGTCAGTAGTCTGTGTATGTGTGTGTACGTCAGTAGTCTGTGCATGTGTGTACGTCAGTAGTCTATGTATGTGTGTGTCAGTCAGTAGTCTGTGTATGTGTGTGTCAGTCACTAGTCTGCGTATGTGTGTGTAAGTCAGTAGTCTGTGTATGTGTGTGTCAGTCAGTAGTCTGTGTATGTGTGTGTACGTCAGTAGTCTGTGAATGTGTGTGTAAGTCAGTAGTCTGTGTATGTGTGTGTCAGTCAGTAGTCTGTGTATGTGTGTGTACGTCAGTAGTCTGTATATGTGTGTGTCAGTCAGTAGTCTGTGTATGTGTGTGTACGTCAGTAGTCTGTGTATGTGTGTGTCAGTCAGTAGTCTGTGTATGAGTGTGTACGTCAGTAGTCTGTGAATGTGTGTGTCAGTCAGTAGTCTGTGTATGTGTGTGTCAGTCAGTAGTCTGTGTATGTGTGTGTAAGTCAGTAGTCTGTGTATGTGTGTACGTCAGTAGTCTGTGTATGTGTGTGTACGTTAGTAGTCTGTGTATGTGTGTGTCAGTCAGTAGTCTGTGTATGTGTGTGTACGTCAGTAGTCTGTGTATGTGTGTGTACGTCAGTAGTCTGTGTATGTGTGTGTACGGCAGTAGTCTGTGTATGTGTGAGTACGTCAGTAGTCTTTGTATGTGTGTGTCAGTCAGTAGTCTGTATGTGTGTGTACGTCAGTAGTCTGTGTATGTGTGTGTACGTCAGTAGTCTGTGTATGTGTGTGTATGTCAGTAGTCTGTGTATGTGTGTGTCAGTCAGTAGTCTGTGTATGTGTGTGTCAGTCAGTAGTCTGTGTTTATGTGTTACGTCAATAGTCTGTGTATGTGTGTACGTCAGTTGTCTGTGTATGTGTGTGTCTGTCAGTAGTCTGTGTATGTGTGTACGTCAGTAGTCTGTGTATGTGTGTGTACGTCAGTAGTCTGTGTATGTGTGTGTTTGTCAGTAGTCTGTGTATGTGTGTGTCAGTCAGTAGTCTGTGTATGTGTGTGTCATTCAGTAGTCTGTGTATGTGTGTACATCAGTAGTCTGTGTATGTGTGTGTACGTCAGTAGTCTGTATATGTGTGTGTAAGTCAGTAGTCTGTGTATGTGTGTGTCAGTCAGTAGTCTGTGTATGTGTGTGTACGTCAGTAGTCTGTGTATGTGTGTGTACGTCAGTAGTCTGTGTATGTGTGTGTACGTCAGTAGTCTGTGTATGTGTGTGTCAGTCAGTAGTCTGTGTATGTGTGTGTACATCAGTAGTCTTTGTATGTGTGTGTCAGTCAGTAGTCTGTGTATGTGTATGTCAGTCATTAGTCTGTGTATGTGTGTGTCAGTCAGTATTCTGTATATGTGTGTGTCAGTCAGTAGTCTGTGTATGTGTGTGTACGTCAGTAGTCTGTGCATGTGTGTACGTCAGTAGTCTATGTATGTGTGTGTCAGTCAGTAGTCTGTGTATGTGTGTGTCAGTCACTAGTCTGTGTATGTGTGTGTAAGTCAGTAGTCTGTGTATGTGTGTGTCAGTCAGTAGTCTGTGTATGTGTGTGTCAGTCAGTAGTCTGTGTATGTGTGTGTACGTCAGTAGTCTGTGAATGTGTGTGTAAGTCAGTAGTCTGTGTATGTGTGTGTCAGTCAGTAGTCTGTCTATATGTGTGTACGTCGGTAGTCTGTATATGTGTGTGTCAGTCAGTAGTCTGTGTATGTGTGTGTACGTCAGTAGTCTGTGTATGTGTGTGTCAGTCAGTAGTCTGTGTATGAGTGTGTACGTCAGTAGTCTGTGAATGTGTGTGTCAGTCAGTAGTCTGTGTATGTGTGTGTCTGTCAGTAGTCTGTGTATGTGTGTGTCAGTCAGTAGTCTGTGTATGTGTGTGTACGTCAGTAGTCTGTGTATGTGTGTACGTCAGTAGTCTGTGTATGTGTGTGTACGTTAGTAGTCTGTGTATGTGTGTGTCAGTCAGTAGTCTGTGTATGTGTGTGTACGTCAGTAGTCTGTGTATGTGTGTGTACGTCAGTAGTCTGTGTATTTGTGTGTACGGCAGTAGTCTGTGTATGTGTGAGTACGTCAGTAGTCTTTGTATGTGTGTGTCAGTCAGTAGTCTGTGTATGTGTGTGTACGTCAGTAGTCTGTGTATGTGTGTGTACGTCAGTAATCTGTGTATGTGTGTGTATGTCAGTAGTCTGTGTATGTGTGTGTCAGTCAGTAGTCTGTGTATGTGTGTGTCAGTCAGTAGTCTGTGTTTATGTGTTACGTCAATAGTCTGTGTATGTGTGTACGTCAGTTGTCTGTGTATGTGTGTGTCTGTCAGTAGTCTGTGCATGTGTGTACGTCAGTAGTCTGTGTAAGTGTGTGTACGTCAGTAGTCTGTGTATGTGTGTGTATGTCAGTAGTCTGTGTATGTGTGTGTCAGTCAGTAGTCTGTGTATGTGTGTGTCATTCAGTAGTCTGTGTATGTGTGTACATCAGTAGTCTGTGTATGTGTGTGTACGTCAGTAGTCTGTATATGTGTGTGTAAGTCAGTAGTCTGTGTATGTGTGTGTCAGTCAGTAGTCTGTGTATGTGTGTGTACGTCAGTAGTCTGTGTATGTGTGTGTACGTCAGTAGTCTGTGTATGTGTGTGTCAGTCAGTAGTCTGTGTATGTGTGTGTCAGTCAGTAGTCTGTGTATGTGTGTGTACGTCAGTAGTCTGTGTATGTGTGTGTACGTCAGTAGTCTGTGTATGTGTGTGTACGTTAGTAGTCTGTGTATGTGTGTGTACGTCAGTAGTCTGTGTATGTGTGTGTCAGTCAGTAGTCTGTGTATGTGTGTGTCAGTCAGTAGTCTGTGCATGTGTGTGTACGTCAGTAGTCTGTGTATGTATGTGTCAGTCAGTAGTCTGTGTATGTGTGTGTCAGTCAGAAGTCTGTGTATGTGTGTGTCAGTCAGTAGTCTGTGTATGTGTGTGTACGTCAGTAGTCTGTGTATGTGTTAGTACGTCAGTAGTCTTTGTATGTGTGTGTCAGTCAGTAGTCTGTGTATGTGTGTGTCAGTCAGTAGTCTGTGTATGTGTGTGTCAGTCAGAAGTCTGTGCATGTGTGTGTTCGACAGTAGTCTTTGTATGTGTGTGTCAGTCAATAGTCTGTGTATGTGTGTTTCAGTCAGTAGTCTGTGTATGTGTGTGTACGTCAGTAGTCTGTTTATGTGTGTGTACGTCAGTAGTCTGTGCATGTGTGTGTCAGTCAGTAGTCTGTGTTTATGTGTTACGTCAATAGTCTGTGTATGTGTGTACGTCAGTTGTCTGTGTATGTGTGTGTCTGTCAGTAGTCTGTGCATGTGTGTACGTCAGTAGTCTGTGTATGTGTGTGTACGTCAGTAGTCTGTGTATGTGTGTGTATGTCAGTAGTCTGTGTATGTGTGTGTCAGTCAGTAGTCTGTGTATGTGTGTGTCATTCAGTAGTCTGTGTATGTGTGTACATCAGTAGTCTGTGTATGTGTGTGTATGTCAGTAGTCTGTATATGTGTGTGTAAGTCAGTAGTCTGTGTATGTGTGTGTCAGTCAGTAGTCTGTGTATGTGTGTGTACGTCAGTAGTCTGTGTATGTGTGTGTACGTCAGTAGTCTGTGTATGTGTGTGTCAGTCAGTAGTCTGTGTATGTGTGTGTCAGTCAGTAGTCTGTGTATGTGTGTGTACATCAGTAGTCTTTGTATGTGTGTGTCAGTCAGTAGTCTGTGTATGTGTGTGTACGTCAGTAGTCTGTGTATGTGTGTGTCAGTCAGTAGTCTGTGTATGTGTGTGTCAGTCAGTAGTCTGTGTATGTGTGTGTACGTCAGTAGTCTGTGTATGTGTGTGTACGTCAGTAGTCTGTGTATGTGTGTGTACGTTAGTAGTCTATGTATGTGTGTGTACGTCAGTAGTCTGTGTATGTGTGTGTCAGTCAGTAGTCTGTGTATGTGTGTGTCAGTCAGTAGTCTGTGTATGTGTGTGTCAGTCAGTAGTCTGTGCATGTGTGTGTACGTCAGTAGTCTGTGTATGTGTGTGTCAGTCAGTAGTCTGTGTATGTGTGTGTCAGTCAGAAGTCTGTGTATGTGTGTGTCAGTCAGTAGTCTGTGTATGTGTGTGTACGTCAGTAGTCTGTGTATGTGTTAGTACGTCAGTAGTCTTTGTATGTGTGTGTCAGTCAGTAGTCTGTGTATGTGTGTGTCAGTCAGTAGTCTGTGTATGTGTGTGTCAGTCAGAAGTCTGTGCACGTGTGTGTTCGACAGTAGTCTTTGTATGTGTGTGTCAGTCAATAGTCTGTGTATGTGTGTTTCAGTCAGTAGTCTGTGTATGTGTGTGTACGTCAGTAGTCTGTTTATGTGTGTGTACGTCAGTAGTCTGTGCATGTGTGTGTCAGTCAGTAGTCTGTGTATGTGTGTGTACGTCAGTAGTCTGTGTATGTGTGTGTCAGTCAGTAGTTTGTGTATGTGTGTGTCATTCAGTAGTCTGTGTATGTGTGTACATCAGTAGTCTGTGTATGTGTGTGTACGTCAGTAGTCTGTATATGTGTGTGTAAGTCAATAGTCTGTGTATGTGTGTTTCAGTCAGTAGTCTGTGTATGTGTGTGTACGTCAGTAGTCTGTGTATGTGTGAGTACGTCAGTAGTCTTTGTATGTGTGTGTCAGTCAGTAGTCTGTGTTTATGTGTTACGTCAATAGTCTGTGTATGTGTGTACGTCAGTTGTCTGTGTATGTGTGTGTCTGTCAGTAGTCTGTGTATGTGTGTACGTCAGTAGTCTGTGTATGTGTGTGTACGTCAGTAGTCTGTGTATGTGTGTGTTTGTCAGTAGTCTGTGTATGTGTGTGTCAGTCAGTAGTCTGTGTATGTGTGTGTCATTCAGTAGTCTGTGTATGTGTGTACATCAGTAGTCTGTGTATGTGTGTGTACGTCAGTAGTCTGTATATGTGTGTGTAAGTCAGTAGTCTGTGTATGTGTGTGTCAGTCAGTAGTCTGTGTATGTGTGTGTACGTCAGTAGTCTGTGTATGTGTGTGTACGTCAGTAGTCTGTGTATGTGTGTGTACGTCAGTAGTCTGTGTATGTGTGTGTCAGTCAGTAGTCTGTGTATGTGTGTGTACATCAGTAGTCTTTGTATGTGTGTGTCAGTCAGTAGTCTGTGTATGTGTATGTCAGTCATTAGTCTGTGTATGTGTGTGTCAGTCAGTATTCTGTATATGTGTGTGTCAGTCAGTAGTCTGTGTATGTGTGTGTACGTCAGTAGTCTGTGCATGTGTGTACGTCAGTAGTCTATGTATGTGTGTGTCAGTCAGTAGTCTGTGTATGTGTGTGTCAGTCACTAGTCTGTGTATGTGTGTGTAAGTCAGTAGTCTGTGTATGTGTGTGTCAGTCAGTAGTCTGTGTATGTGTGTGTCAGTCAGTAGTCTGTGTATGTGTGTGTATGTCAGTAGTCTGTGAATGTGTGTGTAAGTCAGTAGTCTGTGTATGTGTGTGTCAGTCAGTAGTCTGTGTATGTGTGTGTACGTCGGTAGTCTGTATATGTGTGTGTCAGTCAGTAGTCTGTGTATGTGTGTGTACGTCAGTAGTCTGTGTATGTGTGTGTCAGTCAGTAGTCTGTGTATGAGTGTGTACGTCAGTAGTCTGTGAATGTGTGTGTCAGTCAGTAGTCTGTGTATGTGTGTGTCTGTCAGTAGTCTGTGTATGTGTGTGTCAGTCAGTAGTCTGTGTATGTGTGTACGTCAGTAGTCTGTGTATGTGTGTGTACGTTAGTAGTCTGTGTATGTGTGTGTCAGTCAGTAGTCTGTGTATGTGTGTGTACGTCAGTAGTCTGTGTATGTGTGTGTCAGTCAGAAGTCTGTGTATGTGTGTGTCAGTCAGTAGTCTGTGTATGTGTGTGTACGTCAGTAGTCTGTGTATGTGTTAGTACGTCAGTAGTCTTTGTATGTGTGTGTCAGTCAGTAGTCTGTGTATGTGTGTGTCAGTCAGTAGTCTGTGTATGTGTGTGTCAGTCAGAAGTCTGTGCACGTGTGTGTTCGACAGTAGTCTTTGTATGTGTGTGTCAGTCAATAGTCTGTGTATGTGTGTTTCAGTCAGTAGTCTGTGTATGTGTGTGTACGTCAGTAGTCTGTTTATGTGTGTGTACGTCAGTAGTCTGTGCATGTGTGTGTCAGTCAGTAGTCTGTGTATGTGTGTGTACGTCAGTAGTCTGTGTATGTGTGTGTCAGTCAGTAGTTTGTGTATGTGTGTGTCATTCAGTAGTCTGTGTATGTGTGTACATCAGTAGTCTGTGTATGTGTGTGTACGTCAGTAGTCTGTATATGTGTGTGTAAGTCAATAGTCTGTGTATGTGTGTTTCAGTCAGTAGTCTGTGTATGTGTGTGTACGTCAGTAGTCTGTGTATGTGTGAGTACGTCAGTAGTCTTTGTATGTGTGTGTCAGTCAGTAGTCTGTGTTTATGTGTTACGTCAATAGTCTGTGTATGTGTGTACGTCAGTTGTCTGTGTATGTGTGTGTCTGTCAGTAGTCTGTGTATGTGTGTACGTCAGTAGTCTGTGTATGTGTGTGTACGTCAGTAGTCTGTGTATGTGTGTGTTTGTCAGTAGTCTGTGTATGTGTGTGTCAGTCAGTAGTCTGTGTATGTGTGTGTCAGTCAGTAGTCTGTGTATGTGTGTGTCAGTCAGTAGTCTGTGTATGTGTGTGTACGTCAGTAGTCTGTGTATGTGTGTGTACGTCAGTAGTCTGTGTATGTGTGTGTCAGTCAGTAGTCTGTGTATGTGTGTGTCAGTCAATAGTCTGTGTATGTGTGTGTCATCAGTAGTCTGTGTATGTGTGTGTACGTCAGTAGTCTGTGTATGTGTGTGTCAGTCAGTATTCTGTGTATGTGTGTGTACGTTAGTAGTCTGTGTATGTGTGTGTACGTCAGTAGTCTGTGCATGTGTGTACGTCAGTAGTCTATGTATGTGTGTGTCAGTCAGTAGTCTGTGTATGTGTGTCAGTCAATAGTCTGTGTATGTGTGTGTCAGTCAGTAGTCTGTGTATGTGTGTGTCATTCAGTAGTCTGTGTATGTGTGTACATCAGTAGTCTGTGTATGTGTGTGTACGTCAGTAGTCTGTATATGTGTGTGTGAGTCAGTAGTCTGTGTATGTGTGTGTCAGTCAGTAGTCTGTGTATGTGTGTGTACGTCAGTAGTCTGTGGATGTGTGTGTACGTCAGTAGTCTGTGTATGTGTGTGTACGTCAGTCGTCTGTGTATGTTTGTGTACGTCAGTAGTCTGTGTATGTGTGTGTACGTCAGTAGTCTTTGTATGTGTGTGTCAGTCAGTAGTCTGTGTATGTGTGTGTACGTCAGTAGTCTGTGTATGTGTGTGTACGTCAGTAGTCTGTGTATGTGTGTGTACGTCAGTAGTCTTTGTATGTGTGTGTCAGTCAGTAGTCTGTGTATTTGTGTGTACGTCAGTAGTCTGCGATTGTGTGTGTACGTCAGTCGTCTGTGTATGTGTGTGTACGTTAGTAGTCTGTGTATGTGTATGTCAGTCAGTAGTCTGTGTATGTGTCTGTACGTCAGTAGTCTGTGTATGTGTGTGTACGTCAGTAGTCTGTGTATGTGTGTGTACGTCAGTAGTCTGTGTATGTGTGTGTACATCAGTAGTCTGTGTATGTGTGTGTACGTCAGTAGTCTGTGTATGTGTGTGTCAGTCAGTAGTCTGTGTATGTGTGTGTACGTCAGTAGTCTGTGTATGTGTGTGTCAGTCAGTAGTCTGTGTATGTGTGTGTCAGTCAGTAGTCTGTGTATGTGTGTGTCAGTCAGTAGTCTGTGTATGTGTGTACATCAGTAGTCTGTGTATGTGTGTGTACGTCAGTAGTCTGTATATGTGTGTGTAAGTCAGTAGTCTGTGTATGTGTGTGTCAGTCAGTAGTCTGTGTATGTGTGTGTACGTCAGTAGTCTGTGTATGTGTGTGTACGTCAGTAGTCTGTGTATGTGTGTGTCAGTCAGTAGTCTGTGTATGTGTGTGTACGTCAGTAGTCTGTGTATGTGTGTGTCAGTCAGTAGTCTGTGTATGTGTGTGTACGTCAGTAGTCTGTGTATGTGTGTGTACATCAGTAGTCTGTGTATGTGTGTGTACGTCAGTAGTCTGTGTATGTGTGAGTACGTCAGTAGTCTTTGTATGTGTGTGTCAGTCAGTAGTCTGTGTATGTGTGTGTATGTCAGTAGTCTGTGTATGTGTGTGTACGTCAGTAGTCTGTGTATGTGTGTGTACATCAGTAGTCTGTGTATGTGTGTGTACGTCAGTAGTCTGTGTATGTGTGTACGTCAGTAGTCTGTGTATGTGTGTGTACGTCAGTAGTCTGTGTATGTGTGTTTACGTCAGTAGTCTGTGTATGTGTGTGTCAGTCAGTAGTCTGTGTATGTGTGTGTACATCAGTAGTCTGTGTATGTGTGTCAGTCAGTAGTCTGTGTATGTGTGTGTACGTCAGTAGTCTGTGAATATGTGTGTCAGTCAGTAGTCTGTGTATGTGTGTGTCAGTCAATAGTCTGTGTATGTGTGTGTACATCAGTAGTCTGTGTATGTGTGTCAGTCAGTAGTCTGTGTATGTGTGTGTCAGTCAATAGTCTGTGAATGTGTGTGTCAGTCAGTAGTCTGTGTATGTGTGAGTACGTCAGTAGTCTGTGTATGTGTGAGTACGTCAGTAGTCTTTGTATGTGTGTGTCAGTCAGTAGTCTGTGCATGTGTGTGTACGTCAGTAGTCTGTGTATGTGTGTGTACGTCAGTAGTCTGTGTATGTGTGTGTACGTCAGTAGGCTGTGTATGTGTGTGTCAGTCAGTAGTCTGTGTATGTGTGTGTACGTCAGTAGTCTGTGTATGTGTGTGTCAGTCAGTAGTCTGTGTATGTGTGTATATGTCAGTAGTCTGTGTATGTGTGTGTCAGTCAGTAGTCTGTGTATGTGTGTGTACGTCAGTAGTCTGTGTATGTGTGTGTCAGTCAGTAGTCTGTGTATGTGTGTGTACGTCAGTCAGTACTCTGTGTTTGTGTGTGTACGTCAATAGTCTGTGTATGTGTGTGTACGTCAGTAGTCTGTGTATGTGTGTACGTCAGTAGTCTGTGTATGTGTTTGTACGTCAGTAGTCTGTGTACGTGTGTGTACATCAGTAGGCTGTGTATGTGTGTGTCAGTCAGTAGTCTGTGTATGTGTGTGTCAGTCAGTAGTCTGTGTATGTGTGTGTCATGCAGTAGTCTGTGTATGTGTGTACATCAGTAGTCTGTGTATGTGTGTCAGTCAGTAGTCTGTGTATGTGTGTGTACGTCAGTAGTCTGTGTATGTGTGTGTACGTCAGTAGTCTGTGTATGTGTGTGTACGTCAGTAGTCTGTGTATGTGTGTGTCAGTCAGTAGTCTGTGTATGTGTGTGTACGTCAGTAGTCTGTGTATGTGTGTGTACGTCAGTAGTCTGTGTATGTGTGTGTACGTCAGTAGTCTGTGTATGTGTGTGTCAGTCAGTAGTCTGTGTATGTGTGTGTACATCAGTAGTCTTTGTATGTGTGTGTCAGTCAGTAGTCTGTGTATGTGTGTGTACGTCAGTAGTCTGTGTATGTGTGTGTCAGTCAGTAGTCTGTGTATTTGTGTGTCAGTCAGTAGTCTGTGTATGTGTGTGTACGTCAGTAGTCTGTGTATGTGTGTTTTATTAGTAGTCTGTGTATGTGTGTGTACGTCAGTAGTCTGTGTATGTGTGTGTACGTCAGTAGTCTGTGTATGTGTGTGTACGTTAGTAGTCTGTGTATGTGTGTGTACGTCAGTAGTCTGTGTATGTGTGTGTCAGTCAGTAGTCTGTGTATGTGTGTGTACGTTAGTAGTCTGTGCATGTGTGTACGTCAGTAGTCTATGTATGTGTGTGTCAGTCAGTAGTCTGTGTATGTGTGTGTCAGTCAGTAGTCTGTGCATGTGTGTGTACGTCAGTAGTCTGTGTATGTGTGTGTCAGTCAGTAGTCTGTGTATGTGTGTGTCAGTCAGAAGTCTGTGTATGTGTGTGTCAGTCAGTAGTCTGTGTATGTGTGTGTACGTCAGTAGTCTGTGTATGTGTTAGTACGTCAGTAGTCTTTGTATGTGTGTGTCAGTCAGTAGTCTGTGTATGTGTGTGTCAGTCAGTAGTCTGTGTATGTGTGTGTCAGTCAGAAGTCTGTGCATGTGTGTGTTCGTCAGTAGTCTGTGTATGTGTGTGTCAGTCAGTAGTCTGTGTATGTGTGTGTCAGTCAGTAGTCTGTGTATGTGTGTGTCATCAGTAGTCTGTGTATGTGTGTGTACGTCAGTAGTCTGTGTATGTGTGTGTACGTCAGTAGTCTGTGTATGTGTGTGTACGTTAGTAGTCTGTGTATGTGTGTGTCAGTCAGTAGTCTGTGTATGTGTGTGTACGTCAGTAGTCTGTGTATGTGTGTGTCAGTCAGTATTCTGTGTATGTGTGTGTCAGTCAGTAGTCTGTGTATGTGTGTGTACGTCAGTAGTCTGTGCATGTGTGTACGTCAGTAGTCTATGTATGTGTGTGTCAGTCAGTAGTCTGTGTATGTGTGTGTCAGTCAATAGTCTGTGTATGTGTGTGTACGTCAGTAGTCTGTGTATGTGTGTGTACGTCAGTAGTCTGTGTATGTGTGTGTCAGTCAGTAGTCTGTGTATGTGTGTGTCAGTCAGTAGTCAGTGTATGTGTGTGTACATCAGTAGTCTTTGTATGTGTGTGTCATCAGTAGTCTGTGTATGTGTGTGTACGTTAGTAGTCTGTGTATGTGTGTGTCAGTCAGTAGTCTGTGTATGTGTGTGTACGTCAGTAGTCTGTGTATGTGTGTGTACGTCAGTAGTCTGTGTATGTGTGTGTACGTCAGTAGTCTGTGTATGTGTGTGTCAGTCAGTAGTCTGTGTATGTGTGTGTACGTCAGTAGTCTGTGTATGTGTGTGTACGTCAGTAGTCTGTGTATGTGTGTGTACGTCAGTAGTCTGTGTATGTGTGTGTCAGTCAGTAGTCTGTGTATGTGTGTGTACATCAGTAGTCTTTGTATGTGTGTGTCAGTCAGTAGTCTGTGTATGTGTGTGTACGTCAGTAGTCTGTGTATGTGTGTGTCAGTCAGTAGTCTGTGTATTTGTGTGTCAGTCAGTAGTCTGTGTATGTGTGTGTACGTCAGTAGTCTGTGTATGTGTGTTTCATTAGTAGTCTGTGTATGTGTGTGTACGTCAGTAGTCTGTGTATGTGTGTGTACGTCAGTAGTCTGTGTATGTGTGTGTACGTTAGTAGTCTGTGTATGTGTGTGTACGTCAGTAGTCTGTGTATGTGTGTGTCAGTCAGTAGTCTGTGTATGTGTGTGTACCTTAGTAGTCTGTGCATGTGTGTACGTCAGTAGTCTATGTATGTGTGTGTCAGTCAGTAGTCTGTGTATGTGTGTGTCAGTCAGTAGTCTGTGCATGTGTGTGTACGTCAGTAGTCTGTGTATGTGTGTGTCAGTCAGTAGTCTGTGTATGTGTGTGTCAGTCAGAAGTCTGTGTATGTGTGTGTCAGTCAGTAGTCTGTGTATGTGTGTGTACGTCAGTAGTCTGTGTATGTGTTAGTACGTCAGTAGTCTTTGTATGTGTGTGTCAGTCAGTAGTCTGTGTATGTGTGTGTCAGTCAGAAGTCTGTGCATGTGTGTGTTCGTCAGTAGTCTGTGTATGTGTGTGTCAGTCAGTAGTCTGTGTATGTGTGTGTCAGTCAGTAGTCTGTGTATGTGTGTGTCATCAGTAGTCTGTGTATGTGTGTGTACGTCAGTAGTCTGTGTATGTGTGTGTACGTCAGTAGTCTGTGTATGTGTGTGTACGTTAGTAGTCTGTGTATGTGTGTGTCAGTCAGTAGTCTGTGTATGTGTGTGTCAGTCAGTAGTCTGTGTATGTGTGTGTCAGTCAGTATTCTGTGTATGTGTGTGTCAGTCAGTAGTCTGTGTATGTGTGTGTACGTCAGTAGTCTGTGCATGTGTGTACGTCAGTAGTCTATGTATGTGTGTGTCAGTCAGTAGTCTGTGTATGTGTGTGTCAGTCAATAGTCTGTGTATGTGTGTGTACGTCAGTAGTCTGTGTATGTGTGTGTACGTCAGTAGTCTGTGTATGTGTGTGTCAGTCAGTAGTCTGTGTATGTGTGTGTCAGTCAGTAGTCTGTGTATGTGTGTGTACATCAGTAGTCTTTGTATGTGTGTGTCATCAGTAGTCTGTGTATGTGTGTGTACGTCAGTAGTCTGTGTATGTGTGTGTACGTCAGTAGTCTGTGTATGTGTGTGTACGTTAGTAGTCTGTGTATGTGTGTGTCAGTCAGTAGTCTGTGTATGTGTGTGTACGTCAGTAGTCTGTGTATGTGTGTGTCAGTCAGTATTCTGTGTATGTGTGTGTCAGTCAGTAGTCTGTGTATGTGTGTGTATGTCAGTAGTCTGTGCATGTGTGTACGTCAGTAGTCTATGTATGTGTGTGTCAGTCAGTAGTCTGTGTATGTGTGTGTCAGTCAATAGTCTGTGTATGTGTGTGTACGTCAGTAGTCTGTGTATGTGTGTGTACGTCAGTAGTCTGTGTATGTGTGTGTCAGTCAGTAGTCTGTGTATGTGTGTGTCAGTCAGTAGTCTGTGTATGTGTGTGTACGTCAGTAGTCTGTGTATGTGTGTGTACGTCAGTAGTCTGTGTATGTGTGTGTCAGTCAGTAGTCTGTGTATGTGTGTGTCAGTCAATAGTCTGTGTATGTGTGTGTCATCAGTAGTCTGTGTATGTGTGTGTACGTCAGTAGTCTGTGTATGTGTGTGTCAGTCAGTATTCTGTGTATGTGTGTGTACGTTAGTAGTCTGTGTATGTGTGTGTACGTCAGTAGTCTGTGCATGTGTGTACGTCAGTAGTCTATGTATGTGTGTCAGTCAGTAGTCTGTGTATGTGTGTCAGTCAATAGTCTGTGTATGTGTGTGTCAGTCAGTAGTCTGTGTATGTGTGTGTCATTCAGTAGTCTGTGTATGTGTGTACATCAGTAGTCTGTGTATGTGTGTGTACGTCAGTAGTCTGTATATGTGTGTGTGAGTCAGTAGTCTGTGTATGTGTGTGTCAGTCAGTAGTCTGTGTATGTGTGTGTACGTCAGTAGTTTGTGGATGTGTGTGTACGTCAGTAGTCTGTGTATGTGTGTGTACGTCAGTCGTCTGTGTATGTTTGTGTACGTCAGTAGTCTGTGTATGTGTGTGTACGTCAGTAGTCTTTGTATGTGTGTGTCAGTCAGTAGTCTGTGTATGTGTGTGTACGTCAGTAGTCTGTGTATGTGTGTGTACGTCAGTAGTCTGTGTATGTGTGTGTACGTCAGTAGTCTTTGTATGTGTGTGTCAGTCAGTAGTCTGTGTATTTGTGTGTACGTCAGTAGTCTGCGATTGTGTGTGTACGTCAGTCGTCTGTGTATGTGTGTGTACGTTAGTAGTCTGTGTATGTGTATGTCAGTCAGTAGTCTGTGTATGTGTGTGTACGTCAGTAGTCTGTGTATGTGTGTGTACGTCAGTAGTCTGTGTATGTGTGTGTACGTCAGTAGTCTGTGTATGTGTGTGTACATCAGTAGTCTGTGTATGTGTGTGTACGTCAGTAGTCTGTGTATGTGTGTGTCAGTCAGTAGTCTGTGTATGTGTGTGTACGTCAGTAGTCTGTGTATGTGTGTGTCAGTCAGTAGTCTGTGTATGTGTGTGTCAGTCAGTAGTCTGTGTATGTGTGTGTCAGTCAGTAGTCTGTGTATGTGTGTACATCAGTAGTCTGTGTATGTGTGTGTACGTCAGTAGTCTGTATATGTGTGTGTAAGTCAGTAGTCTGTGTATGTGTGTGTCAGTCAGTAGTCTGTGTATGTGTGTGTACGTCAGTAGTCTGTGGATGTGTGTGTACGTCAGTAGTCTGTGTATGTGTGTGTACGTCAGTAGTCTGTGTATGTGTGTGTACGTCAGTAGTCTGTGTATGTGTGTGTACGTCAGTAGTCTTTGTATGTGTGTGTCATTCAGTAGTCTGTGTATGTGTGTGTACGTCAGTAGTCTGAGTATGTGTGTCAGTCAGTAGTCTGTGTATGTGTGTGTACGTCAGTAGTCTGTGCATGTGTGTACGTCAGTAGTCTATGTATGTGTGTGTCAGTCAGTAGTCTGTGTATGTGTGTGTCAGTCAGTAGTCTGTGTATGTGTGTGTCAGTCAGTAGTCTGTGTATGTGTGTGTCAGTCAGTAGTCTGTGTATGTGTGTGTACGTCAGTAGTCTGTGTATGTGTGTGTACATCAGTAGTCTGTGTATGTGTGTGTACGTCAGTAGTCTGTATATGTGTGTGTAAGTCAGTAGTCTGTGTATGTGTGTGTCAGTCAGTAGTCTGTGTATGTGTGTGTACGTCAGTAGTCTGTGTATGTGTGTGTACGTCAGTAGTCTGTGTATGTGTGTGTACGTTAGTAGTCTTTGTATGTGTGTGTCAGTCAGTAGTCTGTGTATGTGTGTGTACGTCAATAGTCTGTGCATGTGTGTCAGTCAGTAGTCTGTGTATGTGTGTACGTCAGTAGTCTGTGTATGTGTGTCAGTCAGTAGTCTGTGTATGTGTGTACGTCAGTAGTCTGTATATGTGTGTGTACGTCAGTAGTCTGTGTATGTGTGTGTCAGTCAGTAGTCTGTGTATGTGTGTGTCAGTCAGTAGTCTGTGTATGTGTGTGTATGTCAGTAGTCTGTGTATGTGTGTGTACGTCAGTAGTCTGTGTATGTGTGTGTACGTCAGTAGTCTGTGTATGTGTGTGTCAGTCAGTAGTCTGTGTATGTGTGTGTCATTCAGTAGTCTGTGTATGTGTGTACATCAGTAGTCTGTGTATGTGTGTGTACGTCAGTAGTCTGTATATGTGTGTGTAAGTCAATAGTCTGTGTATGTGTGTTTCAGTCAGTAGTCTGTGTATGTGTGTGTACGTCAGTAGTCTGTGTATGTGTGTGTCAGTCAGTAGTCTGTGTATGTGTGTATATGTCAGTAGTCTGTGTATGTGTGTGTCAGTCAGTAGTCTGTGTGTGTACGTCAGTAGTCTGTGTATGTGTGTGTCAGTCAGTAGTCTGTGTATGTGTGTGTACGTCAGTAGTCTGTGTATGTGTGTGTACGTCAGTCAGTACTCTGTGTTTGTGTGTGTACGTCAATAGTCTGTGTATGTGTGTGTCTGTCAGTAGTCTGTGTATGTGTGTACGTCAGTAGTCTGTGTATGTGTTTGTACGTCAGTAGTCTGTGTACGTGTGTGTACATCAGTAGGCTGTGTATGTGTGTGTCAGTCAGTAGTCTGTGTATGTGTGTGTCAGTCAGTAGTCTGTGTATGTGTGTGTCATGCAGTAGTCTGTGTATGTGTGTACATCAGTAGTCTGTGTATGTGTGTGTCAGTCAGTAGTCTGTGTATGTGTGTGTACGTCAGTAGTCTGTGTATGTGTGTGTACGTCAGTAGTCTGTGTATGTGTGTGTACGTCAGTAGTCTGTGTATGTGTGTGTCAGTCAGTAGTCTGTGTATGTGTGTGTACGTCAGTAGTCTGTGTATGTGTGTGTACGTCAGTAGTCTGTGTATGTGTGTGTCAGTCAGTAGTCTGTGTATGTGTGTGTACATCAGTAGTCTTTGTATGTGTGTGTCAGTCAGTAGTCTGTGTATGTGTGTGTACGTCAGTAGTCTGTGTATGTGTGTGTCAGTCAGTAGTCTGTGTATTTGTGTGTCAGTCAGTAGTCTGTGTATGTGTGTGTACGTCAGTAGTCTGTGTATGTGTGTTTCATTAGTAGTCTGTGTATGTGTGTGTACGTCAGTAGTCTGTGTATGTGTGTGTACGTCAGTAGTCTGTGTATGTGTGTGTACGTTAGTAGTCTGTGTATGTGTGTGTACGTCAGTAGTCTGTGTATGTGTGTCAGTCAGTAGTCTGTGTATGTGTGTGTACGTTAGTAGTCTGTGCATGTGTGTACGTCAGTAGTCTATGTATGTGTGTGTCAGTCAGTAGTCTGTGTATGTGTGTGTCAGTCAGTAGTCTGTGCATGTGTGTGTACGTCAGTAGTCTGTGTATGTGTGTGTCAGTCAGTAGTCTGTGTATGTGTGTGTCAGTCAGAAGTCTGTGTATGTGTGTGTCAGTCAGTAGTCTGTGTATGTGTGTGTACGTCAGTAGTCTGTGTATGTGTTAGTACGTCAGTAGTCTTTGTATGTGTGTGTCAGTCAGTAGTCTGTGTATGTGTGTGTCAGTCAGTAGTCTGTGTATGTGTGTGTCAGTCAGAAGTCTGTGCATGTGTGTGTTCGTCAGTAGTCTGTGTATGTGTGTGTCAGTCAGTAGTCTGTGTATGTGTGTGTCAGTCAGTAGTCTGTGTATGTGTGTGTCAGTCAGTAGTCTGTGTATGTGTGTGTACGTCAGTAGTCTGTGTATGTGTGTGTCAGTCAGTATTCTGTGTATGTGTGTGTCAGTCAGTAGTCTGTGTATGTGTGTGTACGTCAGTAGTCTGTGCATGTGTGTACGTCAGTAGTCTATGTATGTGTGTGTCAGTCAGTAGTCTGTGTATGTGTGTGTCAGTCAATAGTCTGTGTATGTGTGTGTACGTCAGTAGTCTGTGTATGTGTGTGTACGTCAGTAGTCTGTGTATGTGTGTGTCAGTCAGTAGTCTGTGTATGTGTGTGTCAGTCAGTAGTCTGTGTATGTGTGTGTACGTCAGTAGTCTGTGTATGTGTGTGTACGTCAGTAGTCTGTGTATGTGTGTGTCAGTCAGTAGTCTGTGTATGTGTGTGTCAGTCAATAGTCTGTGTATGTGTGTGTCATCAGTAGTCTGTGTATGTGTGTGTACGTCAGTAGTCTGTGTATGTGTGTGTCAGTCAGTATTCTGTGTATGTGTGTGTACGTTAGTAGTCTGTGTATGTGTGTGTACGTCAGTAGTCTGTGCATGTGTGTACGTCAGTAGTCTATGTATGTGTGTGTCAGTCAGTAGTCTGTGTATGTGTGTCAGTCAATAGTCTGTGTATGTGTGTGTCAGTCAGTAGTCTGTGTATGTGTGTGTCATTCAGTAGTCTGTGTATGTGTGTACATCAGTAGTCTGTGTATGTGTGTGTACGTCAGTAGTCTGTATATGTGTGTGTGAGTCAGTAGTCTGTGTATGTGTGTGTCAGTCAGTAGTCTGTGTATGTGTGTGTACGTCAGTAGTCTGTGGATGTGTGTGTACGTCAGTAGTCTGTGTATGTGTGTGTACGTCAGTCGTCTGTGTATGTGTGTGTACGTCAGTAGTCTGTGTATGTGTGTGTACGTCAGTAGTCTGTGCATGTGTGTACGTCAGTAGTCTATGTATGTGTGTGTCAGTCAGTAGTCTGTGTATGTGTGTGTCAGTCACTAGTCTGCGTATGTGTGTGTAAGTCAGTAGTCTGTGTATGTGTGTGTCAGTCAGTAGTCTGTGTATGTGTGTGTACGTCAGTAGTCTGTGAATGTGTGTGTAAGTCAGTAGTCTGTGTATGTGTGTGTCAGTCAGTAGTCTGTGTATGTGTGTGTACGTCAGTAGTCTGTATATGTGTGTGTCAGTCAGTAGTCTGTGTATGTGTGTGTACGTCAGTAGTCTGTGTATGTGTGTGTCAGTCAGTAGTCTGTGTATGAGTGTGTACGTCAGTAGTCTGTGAATGTGTGTGTCAGTCAGTAGTCTGTGTATGTGTGTGTCAGTCAGTAGTCTGTGTATGTGTGTGTAAGTCAGTAGTCTGTGTATGTGTGTACGTCAGTAGTCTGTGTATGTGTGTGTACGTTAGTAGTCTGTGTATGTGTGTGTCAGTCAGTAGTCTGTGTATGTGTGTGTACGTCAGTAGTCTGTGTATGTGTGTGTACGTCAGTAGTCTGTGTATGTGTGTGTACGGCAGTAGTCTGTGTATGTGTGAGTACGTCAGTAGTCTTTGTATGTGTGTGTCAGTCAGTAGTCTGTATGTGTGTGTACGTCAGTAGTCTGTGTATGTGTGTGTACGTCAGTAGTCTGTGTATGTGTGTGTATGTCAGTAGTCTGTGTATGTGTGTGTCAGTCAGTAGTCTGTGTATGTGTGTGTCAGTCAGTAGTCTGTGTTTATGTGTTACGTCAATAGTCTGTGTATGTGTGTACGTCAGTTGTCTGTGTATGTGTGTGTCTGTCAGTAGTCTGTGTATGTGTGTACGTCAGTAGTCTGTGTATGTGTGTGTACGTCAGTAGTCTGTGTATGTGTGTGTTTGTCAGTAGTCTGTGTATGTGTGTGTCAGTCAGTAGTCTGTGTATGTGTGTGTCATTCAGTAGTCTGTGTATGTGTGTACATCAGTAGTCTGTGTATGTGTGTGTACGTCAGTAGTCTGTATATGTGTGTGTAAGTCAGTAGTCTGTGTATGTGTGTGTCAGTCAGTAGTCTGTGTATGTGTGTGTACGTCAGTAGTCTGTGTATGTGTGTGTACGTCAGTAGTCTGTGTATGTGTGTGTACGTCAGTAGTCTGTGTATGTGTGTGTCAGTCAGTAGTCTGTGTATGTGTGTGTACATCAGTAGTCTTTGTATGTGTGTGTCAGTCAGTAGTCTGTGTATGTGTATGTCAGTCATTAGTCTGTGTATGTGTGTGTCAGTCAGTATTCTGTATATGTGTGTGTCAGTCAGTAGTCTGTGTATGTGTGTGTACGTCAGTAGTCTGTGCATGTGTGTACGTCAGTAGTCTATGTATGTGTGTGTCAGTCAGTAGTCTGTGTATGTGTGTGTCAGTCACTAGTCTGTGTATGTGTGTGTAAGTCAGTAGTCTGTGTATGTGTGTGTCAGTCAGTAGTCTGTGTATGTGTGTGTCAGTCAGTAGTCTGTGTATGTGTGTGTACGTCAGTAGTCTGTGAATGTGTGTGTAAGTCAGTAGTCTGTGTATGTGTGTGTCAGTCAGTAGTCTGTCTATATGTGTGTACGTCGGTAGTCTGTATATGTGTGTGTCAGTCAGTAGTCTGTGTATGTGTGTGTACGTCAGTAGTCTGTGTATGTGTGTGTCAGTCAGTAGTCTGTGTATGAGTGTGTACGTCAGTAGTCTGTGAATGTGTGTGTCAGTCAGTAGTCTGTGTATGTGTGTGTCTGTCAGTAGTCTGTGTATGTGTGTGTCAGTCAGTAGTCTGTGTATGTGTGTGTACGTCAGTAGTCTGTGTATGTGTGTACGTCAGTAGTCTGTGTATGTGTGTGTACGTTAGTAGTCTGTGTATGTGTGTGTCAGTCAGTAGTCTGTGTATGTGTGTGTACGTCAGTAGTCTGTGTATGTGTGTGTACGTCAGTAGTCTGTGTATTTGTGTGTACGGCAGTAGTCTGTGTATGTGTGAGTACGTCAGTAGTCTTTGTATGTGTGTGTCAGTCAGTAGTCTGTGTATGTGTGTGTACGTCAGTAGTCTGTGTATGTGTGTGTACGTCAGTAATCTGTGTATGTGTGTGTATGTCAGTAGTCTGTGTATGTGTGTGTCAGTCAGTAGTCTGTGTATGTGTGTGTCAGTCAGTAGTCTGTGTTTATGTGTTACGTCAATAGTCTGTGTATGTGTGTACGTCAGTTGTCTGTGTATGTGTGTGTCTGTCAGTAGTCTGTGCATGTGTGTACGTCAGTAGTCTGTGTAAGTGTGTGTACGTCAGTAGTCTGTGTATGTGTGTGTATGTCAGTAGTCTGTGTATGTGTGTGTCAGTCAGTAGTCTGTGTATGTGTGTGTCATTCAGTAGTCTGTGTATGTGTGTACATCAGTAGTCTGTGTATGTGTGTGTACGTCAGTAGTCTGTATATGTGTGTGTAAGTCAGTAGTCTGTGTATGTGTGTGTCAGTCAGTAGTCTGTGTATGTGTGTGTACGTCAGTAGTCTGTGTATGTGTGTGTACGTCAGTAGTCTGTGTATGTGTGTGTCAGTCAGTAGTCTGTGTATGTGTGTGTCAGTCAGTAGTCTGTGTATGTGTGTGTACGTCAGTAGTCTGTGTATGTGTGTGTACGTCAGTAGTCTGTGTATGTGTGTGTACGTTAGTAGTCTGTGTATGTGTGTGTACGTCAGTAGTCTGTGTATGTGTGTGTCAGTCAGTAGTCTGTGTATGTGTGTGTCAGTCAGTAGTCTGTGCATGTGTGTGTACGTCAGTAGTCTGTGTATGTATGTGTCAGTCAGTAGTCTGTGTATGTGTGTGTCAGTCAGAAGTCTGTGTATGTGTGTGTCAGTCAGTAGTCTGTGTATGTGTGTGTACGTCAGTAGTCTGTGTATGTGTTAGTACGTCAGTAGTCTTTGTATGTGTGTGTCAGTCAGTAGTCTGTGTATGTGTGTGTCAGTCAGTAGTCTGTGTATGTGTGTGTCAGTCAGAAGTCTGTGCATGTGTGTGTTCGACAGTAGTCTTTGTATGTGTGTGTCAGTCAATAGTCTGTGTATGTGTGTTTCAGTCAGTAGTCTGTGTATGTGTGTGTACGTCAGTAGTCTGTTTATGTGTGTGTACGTCAGTAGTCTGTGCATGTGTGTGTCAGTCAGTAGTCTGTGTTTATGTGTTACGTCAATAGTCTGTGTATGTGTGTACGTCAGTTGTCTGTGTATGTGTGTGTCTGTCAGTAGTCTGTGCATGTGTGTACGTCAGTAGTCTGTGTATGTGTGTGTACGTCAGTAGTCTGTGTATGTGTGTGTATGTCAGTAGTCTGTGTATGTGTGTGTCAGTCAGTAGTCTGTGTATGTGTGTGTCATTCAGTAGTCTGTGTATGTGTGTACATCAGTAGTCTGTGTATGTGTGTGTATGTCAGTAGTCTGTATATGTGTGTGTAAGTCAGTAGTCTGTGTATGTGTGTGTCAGTCAGTAGTCTGTGTATGTGTGTGTACGTCAGTAGTCTGTGTATGTGTGTGTACGTCAGTAGTCTGTGTATGTGTGTGTCAGTCAGTAGTCTGTGTATGTGTGTGTCAGTCAGTAGTCTGTGTATGTGTGTGTACATCAGTAGTCTTTGTATGTGTGTGTCAGTCAGTAGTCTGTGTATGTGTGTGTACGTCAGTAGTCTGTGTATGTGTGTGTCAGTCAGTAGTCTGTGTATGTGTGTGTCAGTCAGTAGTCTGTGTATGTGTGTGTACGTCAGTAGTCTGTGTATGTGTGTGTACGTCAGTAGTCTGTGTATGTGTGTGTACGTTAGTAGTCTATGTATGTGTGTGTACGTCAGTAGTCTGTGTATGTGTGTGTCAGTCAGTAGTCTGTGTATGTGTGTGTCAGTCAGTAGTCTGTGTATGTGTGTGTCAGTCAGTAGTCTGTGCATGTGTGTGTACGTCAGTAGTCTGTGTATGTGTGTGTCAGTCAGTAGTCTGTGTATGTGTGTGTCAGTCAGAAGTCTGTGTATGTGTGTGTCAGTCAGTAGTCTGTGTATGTGTGTGTACGTCAGTAGTCTGTGTATGTGTTAGTACGTCAGTAGTCTTTGTATGTGTGTGTCAGTCAGTAGTCTGTGTATGTGTGTGTCAGTCAGTAGTCTGTGTATGTGTGTGTCAGTCAGAAGTCTGTGCACGTGTGTGTTCGACAGTAGTCTTTGTATGTGTGTGTCAGTCAATAGTCTGTGTATGTGTGTTTCAGTCAGTAGTCTGTGTATGTGTGTGTACGTCAGTAGTCTGTTTATGTGTGTGTACGTCAGTAGTCTGTGCATGTGTGTGTCAGTCAGTAGTCTGTGTATGTGTGTGTACGTCAGTAGTCTGTGTATGTGTGTGTCAGTCAGTAGTTTGTGTATGTGTGTGTCATTCAGTAGTCTGTGTATGTGTGTACATCAGTAGTCTGTGTATGTGTGTGTACGTCAGTAGTCTGTATATGTGTGTGTAAGTCAATAGTCTGTGTATGTGTGTTTCAGTCAGTAGTCTGTGTATGTGTGTGTACGTCAGTAGTCTGTGTATGTGTGAGTACGTCAGTAGTCTTTGTATGTGTGTGTCAGTCAGTAGTCTGTGTTTATGTGTTACGTCAATAGTCTGTGTATGTGTGTACGTCAGTTGTCTGTGTATGTGTGTGTCTGTCAGTAGTCTGTGTATGTGTGTACGTCAGTAGTCTGTGTATGTGTGTGTACGTCAGTAGTCTGTGTATGTGTGTGTTTGTCAGTAGTCTGTGTATGTGTGTGTCAGTCAGTAGTCTGTGTATGTGTGTGTCATTCAGTAGTCTGTGTATGTGTGTACATCAGTAGTCTGTGTATGTGTGTGTACGTCAGTAGTCTGTATATGTGTGTGTAAGTCAGTAGTCTGTGTATGTGTGTGTCAGTCAGTAGTCTGTGTATGTGTGTGTACGTCAGTAGTCTGTGTATGTGTGTGTACGTCAGTAGTCTGTGTATGTGTGTGTACGTCAGTAGTCTGTGTATGTGTGTGTCAGTCAGTAGTCTGTGTATGTGTGTGTACATCAGTAGTCTTTGTATGTGTGTGTCAGTCAGTAGTCTGTGTATGTGTATGTCAGTCATTAGTCTGTGTATGTGTGTGTCAGTCAGTATTCTGTATATGTGTGTGTCAGTCAGTAGTCTGTGTATGTGTGTGTACGTCAGTAGTCTGTGCATGTGTGTACGTCAGTAGTCTATGTATGTGTGTGTCAGTCAGTAGTCTGTGTATGTGTGTGTCAGTCACTAGTCTGTGTATGTGTGTGTAAGTCAGTAGTCTGTGTATGTGTGTGTCAGTCAGTAGTCTGTGTATGTGTGTGTCAGTCAGTAGTCTGTGTATGTGTGTGTATGTCAGTAGTCTGTGAATGTGTGTGTAAGTCAGTAGTCTGTGTATGTGTGTGTCAGTCAGTAGTCTGTGTATGTGTGTGTACGTCGGTAGTCTGTATATGTGTGTGTCAGTCAGTAGTCTGTGTATGTGTGTGTACGTCAGTAGTCTGTGTATGTGTGTGTCAGTCAGTAGTCTGTGTATGAGTGTGTACGTCAGTAGTCTGTGAATGTGTGTGTCAGTCAGTAGTCTGTGTATGTGTGTGTCTGTCAGTAGTCTGTGTATGTGTGTGTCAGTCAGTAGTCTGTGTATGTGTGTACGTCAGTAGTCTGTGTATGTGTGTGTACGTTAGTAGTCTGTGTATGTGTGTGTCAGTCAGTAGTCTGTGTATGTGTGTGTACGTCAGTAGTCTGTGTATGTGTGTGTCAGTCAGAAGTCTGTGTATGTGTGTGTCAGTCAGTAGTCTGTGTATGTGTGTGTACGTCAGTAGTCTGTGTATGTGTTAGTACGTCAGTAGTCTTTGTATGTGTGTGTCAGTCAGTAGTCTGTGTATGTGTGTGTCAGTCAGTAGTCTGTGTATGTGTGTGTCAGTCAGAAGTCTGTGCACGTGTGTGTTCGACAGTAGTCTTTGTATGTGTGTGTCAGTCAATAGTCTGTGTATGTGTGTTTCAGTCAGTAGTCTGTGTATGTGTGTGTACGTCAGTAGTCTGTTTATGTGTGTGTACGTCAGTAGTCTGTGCATGTGTGTGTCAGTCAGTAGTCTGTGTATGTGTGTGTACGTCAGTAGTCTGTGTATGTGTGTGTCAGTCAGTAGTTTGTGTATGTGTGTGTCATTCAGTAGTCTGTGTATGTGTGTACATCAGTAGTCTGTGTATGTGTGTGTACGTCAGTAGTCTGTATATGTGTGTGTAAGTCAATAGTCTGTGTATGTGTGTTTCAGTCAGTAGTCTGTGTATGTGTGTGTACGTCAGTAGTCTGTGTATGTGTGAGTACGTCAGTAGTCTTTGTATGTGTGTGTCAGTCAGTAGTCTGTGTTTATGTGTTACGTCAATAGTCTGTGTATGTGTGTACGTCAGTTGTCTGTGTATGTGTGTGTCTGTCAGTAGTCTGTGTATGTGTGTGTCAGTCAGTAGTCTGTGTATGTGTGTGTCATTCAGTAGTCTGTGTATGTGTGTACATCAGTAGTCTGTGTATGTGTGTGTACGTCAGTAGTCTGTATATGTGTGTGTAAGTCAGTAGTCTGTGTATGTGTGTGTCAGTCAGTAGTCTGTGTATGTGTGTGTACGTCAGTAGTCTGTGTATGTGTGTGTACGTCAGTAGTCTGTGTATGTGTGTGTACGTCAGTAGTCTGTGTATGTGTGTGTCAGTCAGTAGTCTGTGTATGTGTGTGTACATCAGTAGTCTTTGTATGTGTGTGTCAGTCAGTAGTCTGTGTATGTGTATGTCAGTCATTAGTCTGTGTATGTGTGTGTCAGTCAGTATTCTGTATATGTGTGTGTCAGTCAGTAGTCTGTGTATGTGTGTGTACGTCAGTAGTCTGTGCATGTGTGTACGTCAGTAGTCTATGTATGTGTGTGTCAGTCAGTAGTCTGTGTATGTGTGTGTCAGTCACTAGTCTGTGTATGTGTGTGTAAGTCAGTAGTCTGTGTATGTGTGTGTCAGTCAGTAGTCTGTGTATGTGTGTGTCAGTCAGTAGTCTGTGTATGTGTGTGTACGTCAGTAGTCTGTGAATGTGTGTGTAAGTCAGTAGTCTGTGTATGTGTGTGTCAGTCAGTAGTCTGTGTATGTGTGTGTACGTCGGTAGTCTGTATATGTGTGTGTCAGTCAGTAGTCTGTGTATGTGTGTGTACGTCAGTAGTCTGTGTATGTGTGTGTCAGTCAGTAGTCTGTGTATGAGTGTGTACGTCAGTAGTCTGTGAATGTGTGTGTCAGTCAGTAGTCTGTGTATGTGTGTGTCTGTCAGTAGTCTGTGTATGTGTGTGTCAGTCAGTAGTCTGTGTATGTGTGTACGTCAGTAGTCTGTGTATGTGTGTGTACGTTAGTAGTCTGTGTATGTGTGTGTCAGTCAGTAGTCTGTGTATGTGTGTGTACGTCAGTAGTCTGTGTATGTGTGTGTACGTCAGTAGTCTGTGTATTTGTGTGTACGGCAGTAGTCTGTGTATGTGTGAGTACGTCAGTAGTCTTTGTATGTGTGTGTCAGTCAGTAGTCTGTGTATGTGTGTGTACGTCAGTAGTCTGTGTATGTGTGTGTACGTCAGTAATCTGTGTATGTGTGTGTATGTCAGTAGTCTGTGTATGTGTGTGTCAGTCAGTAGTCTGTGTATGTGTGTGTCAGTCAGTAGTCTGTGTTTATGTGTTACGTCAATAGTCTGTGTATGTGTGTACGTCAGTTGTCTGTGTATGTGTGTGTCTGTCAGTAGTCTGTGCATGTGTGTACGTCAGTAGTCTGTGTAAGTGTGTGTACGTCAGTAGTCTGTGTATGTGTGTGTATGTCAGTAGTCTGTGTATGTGTGTGTCAGTCAGTAGTCTGTGTATGTGTGTGTCATTCAGTAGTCTGTGTATGTGTGTACATCAGTAGTCTGTGTATGTGTGTGTACGTCAGTATTCTGTATATGTGTGTGTAAGTCAGTAGTCTGTGTATGTGTGTGTCAGTCAGTAGTCTGTGTATGTGTGTGTACGTCAGTAGTCTGTGTATGTGTGTGTACGTCAGTAGTCTGTGTATGTGTGTGTCAGTCAGTAGTCTGTGTATGTGTGTGTACGTCAGTAGTCTGTGTATGTGTGTGTACGTCAGTAGTCTGTGTATGTGTGTGTACGTTAGTAGTCTGTGTATGTGTGTGTACGTCAGTAGTCTGTGTATGTGTGTGTCAGTCAGTAGTCTGTGTATGTGTGTGTCAGTCAGTAGTCTGTGCATGTGTGTGTACGTCAGTAGTCTGTGTATGTGTGTGTCAGTCAGTAGTCTGTGTATGTGTGTGTCAGTCAGAAGTCTGTGTATGTGTGTGTCAGTCAGTAGTCTGTGTATGTGTGTGTACGTCAGTAGTCTGTGTATGTGTTAGTACGTCAGTAGTCTTTGTATGTGTGTGTCAGTCAGTAGTCTGTGTATGTGTGTGTCAGTCAGTAGTCTGTGTATGTGTGTGTCAGTCAGAAGTCTGTGCATGTGTGTGTTCGACAGTAGTCTTTGTATGTGTGTGTCAGTCAATAGTCTGTGTATGTGTGTTTCAGTCAGTAGTCTGTGTATGTGTGTGTACGTCAGTAGTCTGTTTATGTGTGTGTACGTCAGTAGTCTGTGCATGTGTGTGTCAGTCAGTAGTCTGTGTTTATGTGTTACGTCAATAGTCTGTGTATGTGTGTACGTCAGTTGTCTGTGTATGTGTGTGTCTGTCAGTAGTCTGTGCATGTGTGTACGTCAGTAGTCTGTGTATGTGTGTGTACGTCAGTAGTCTGTGTATGTGTGTGTATGTCAGTAGTCTGTGTATGTGTGTGTCAGTCAGTAGTCTGTGTATGTGTGTGTCATTCAGTAGTCTGTGTATGTGTGTACATCAGTAGTCTGTGTATGTGTGTGTATGTCAGTAGTCTGTATATGTGTGTGTAAGTCAGTAGTCTGTGTATGTGTGTGTCAGTCAGTAGTCTGTGTATGTGTGTGTACGTCAGTAGTCTGTGTATGTGTGTGTACGTCAGTAGTCTGTGTATGTGTGTGTCAGTCAGTAGTCTGTGTATGTGTGTGTCAGTCAGTAGTCTGTGTATGTGTGTGTACATCAGTAGTCTTTGTATGTGTGTGTCAGTTAGTAGTCTGTGTATGTGTGTGTACGTCAGTAGTCTGTGTATGTGTGTGTCAGTCAGTAGTCTGTGTATGTGTGTGTCAGTCAGTAGTCTGTGTATGTGTGTGTACGTCAGTAGTCTGTGTATGTGTGTGTACGTCAGTAGTCTGTGTATGTGTGTGTACGTTAGTAGTCTATGTATGTGTGTGTACGTCAGTAGTCTGTGTATGTGTGTGTCAGTCAGTAGTCTGTGTATGTGTGTGTCAGTCAGTAGTCTGTGTATGTGTGTGTCAGTCAGTAGTCTGTGCATGTGTGTGTACGTCAGTAGTCTGTGTATGTGTGTGTCAGTCAGTAGTCTGTGTATGTGTGTGTCAGTCAGAAGTCTGTGTATGTGTGTGTCAGTCAGTAGTCTGTGTATGTGTGTGTACGTCAGTAGTCTGTGTATGTGTTAGTACGTCAGTAGTCTTTGTATGTGTGTGTCAGTCAGTAGTCTGTGTATGTGTGTGTCAGTCAGTAGTGTGTATGTGTGTGTCAGTCAGAATTCTGTGCACGTGTGTGTTCGACAGTAGTCTTTGTATGTGTGTGTCAGTCAATAGTCTGTGTATGTGTGTTTCAGTCAGTAGTCTGTGTATGTGTGTGTACGTCAGTAGTCTGTTTATGTGTGTGTACGTCAGTAGTCTGTGCATGTGTGTGTCAGTCAGTAGTCTGTGTATGTGTGTGTACGTCAGTAGTCTGTGTATGTGTGTGTCAGTCAGTAGTTTGTGTATGTGTGTGTCATTCAGTAGTCTGTGTACGTGTGTACATCAGTAGTCTGTGTATGTGTGTGTACGTCAGTAGTCTGTATATGTGTGTGTAAGTCAATAGTCTGTGTATGTGTGTTTCAGTCAGTAGTCTGTGTATGTGTGTGTACGTCAGTAGTCTGTGTATGTGTGAGTACGTCAGTAGTCTTTGTATGTGTGTGTCAGTCAGTAGTCTGTGTATGTGTGTGTACGTCAGTAGTCTGTGTATGTGTGTGTACGTCAGTAGTCTGTGTATGTGTGTGTACATCAGTAGTCTGTGTATGTGTGTGTACGTCAGTAGTCTGTGTATGTGTGTGTACGTCAGTAGTCTGTGTATGTGTGTGTACGTTAGTAGTCTGTGTATGTGTGTGTACGTCAGTAGTCTGTGTATGTGTGTGTCAGTCAGTAGTCTGTGTATGTGTGTGTACATCAGTAGTCTGTGCATGTGTGTCAGTCAGTAGTCTGTGTATGTGTGTGTATGTCAGTAGTCTGTGAATGTGTGTGTCAGTCAGTAGTCTGTGTATGTGTGTGTCAGTCAGTAGTCTGTGAATGTGTGTGTCAGTCAGTAGTCTGTGTATGTGTGTGTCAGTCAGTAGTCTGTGTATGTGTGTGTCAGTCAGTAGTCTGTGTATGTGTGTGTATGTCAGTAGTCTGCGATTGTGTGTGTACGTCAGTCGTCTGTGTATGTGTGTGTACGTTAGTAGTCTGTGTATGTGTATGTCAGTCAGTAGTCTGTGTATGTGTGTGTAAGTCAGTAGGCTGCGTATGTGTGTGTCAGTCAGTAGTCTGTGTATGTGTATGTCAGTCAGTAGTCTGTGTATGTGTGTGTCAGTCAGTAGTCTGTGTATGTGTGTGTACGTCAGTAGTCTGTATATGTGTGTGTCAGTCAGTAGTCTGTGTATGTGTGTGTACGTCAGTAGTCTGTGTATGTGTGTGTCAGTCAGTAGTCTGTGTATGAGTGTGTACGTCAGTAGTCTGTGAATGTGTGTGTCAGTCAGTAGTCTGTGTATGTGTGTGTCAGTCAGTAGTCTGTGTATGTGTGTGTCAGTCAGTAGTCTGTGTATGTGTGTGTACGTCAGTAGTCTGTGTATGTGTGTACGTCAGTAGTCTGTGTATGTGTGTGTACGTTAGTAGTCTGTGTATGTGTGTGTCAGTCAGTAGTCTGTGTATGTGTGTGTACGTCAGTAGTCTGTGTATGTGTGTGTACGTCAGTAGTCTGTGTATGTGTGTGTACGGCAGTAGTCTGTGTATGTGTGAGTACGTCAGTAGTCTTTGTATGTGTGTGTACGTCAGTAGTCTGTGTATGTGTGTGTACGGCAGTAGTCTGTGTATGTGTGTGTACGTCAGTAGTCTGTGTATGTGTGTGTATGTCAGTAGTCTGTGTATGTGTGTGTCAGTCAGTAGTCTGTGTATGTGTGTGTCAGTCAGTAGTCTGTGTTTATGTGTTACGTCAATAGTCTGTGTATGTGTGTACGTCAGTTGTCTGTGTATGTGTGTGTCTGTCAGTAGTCTGTGTATGTGTGTACGTCAGTAGTCCGTGTATGTGTGTGTACGTCAGTAGTCTGTGTATGTGTGTGTTTGTCAGTAGTCTGTGTATGTGTGTGTCAGTCAGTAGTCTGTGTATGTGTGTGTCATTCAGTAGTCTGTGTATGTGTGTACATCAGTAGTCTGTGTATGTGTGTGTACGTCAGTAGTCTGTATATGTGTGTGTAAGTCAGTAGTCTGTGTATGTGTGTGTCAGTCAGTAGTCTGTGTATGTGTGTGTACGTCAGTAGTCTGTGTATGTGTGTGTACGTCAGTAGTCTGTGTATGTGTGTGTACGTCAGTAGTCTGTGCATGTGTGTGTCAGTCAGTAGTCTGTGTATGTGTGTACATCAGTAGTCTTTGTATGTGTGTGTCAGTCAGTAGTCTGTGTATGTGTGTGTACGTCAGTAGTCTGTGTATGTGTGTGTCAGTCAGTAGTCTGTGTATTTGTGTGTCAGTCAGTAGTCTGTGTATGTGTGTGTACGTCAGTAGTCTGTGTATGTGTGTTTCATTAGTAGTCTGTGTATGTGTGTGTACGTCAGTAGTCTGTGTATGTGTGTGTACGTCAGTAGTCTGTGTATGTGTGTGTACGTTAGTAGTCTGTGTATGTGTGTGTACGTCAGTAGTCTGTGTATGTGTGTGTCAGTCAGTAGTCTGTGTATGTGTGTGTACGTCAGTAGTCTGTGCATGTGTGTACGTCAGTAGTCTATGTATGTGTGTGTCAGTCAGTAGTCTGTGTATGTGTGTGTCAGTCAGTAGTCTGTGCATGTGTGTGTACGTCAGTAGTCTGTGTATGTGTGTGTCAGTCAGTAGTCTGTGTATGTGTGTGTCAGTCAGAAGTCTGTGTATGTGTGTGTCAGTCAGTAGTCTGTGTATGTGTGTGTACGTCAGTAGTCTGTGTATGTGTTAGTACGTCAGTAGTCTTTGTATGTGTGTGTCAGTCAGTAGTCTGTGTATGTGTGTGTCAGTCAGTAGTCTGTGTATGTGTGTGTCAGTCAGAAGTCTGTGCATGTGTGTGTTCGTCAGTAGTCTGTGTATGTGTGTGTCAGTCAGTAGTCTGTGTATGTGTGTGTCAGTCAGTAGTCTGTGTATGTGTGTGTCATCAGTAGTCTGTGTATGTGTGTGTACGTCAGTAATCTGTGTATGTGTGTGTACGTCAGTAGTCTGTGTATGTGTGTGTACGTTAGTAGTCTGTGTATGTGTGTGTCAGTCAGTAGTCTGTGTATGTGTGTGTACGTCAGTAGTCTGTGTATGTGTGTGTACGTCAGTAGTCTGTGTATGTGTGTGTCAGTCAGTAGTCTGTGTATGTGTGTGTCAGTCAATAGTCTGTGTATGTGTGTGTACGTCAGTAGTCTGTGTATGTGTGTGTACGTCAGTAGTCTGTGTATGTGTGTGTCAGTCAGTAGTCTGTGTATGTGTGTGTCAGTCAGTAGTCTGTGTATGTGTGTGTACATCAGTAGTCTTTGTATGTGTGTGTCAGTCAGTAGTCTGTGTATGTGTGTGTACGTCAGTAGTCTGTGTATGTGTGTGTCAGTCAGTAGTCTGTGTATGTGTGTGTCAGTCAGTAGTCTGTGTATGTGTGTGTACGTCAGTAGTCTGTGTATGTGTGTGTCAGTCAGTAGTCTGTGTATGTGTGTGTCAGTCAATAGTCTGTGTATGTGTGTGTACGTCAGTAGTCTGTGTATGTGTGTGTACGTCAGTAGTCTGTGTATGTGTGTGTCAGTCAGTAGTCTGTGTATGTGTGTGTCAGTCAGTAGTCTGTGTATGTGTGTGTACATCAGTAGTCTTTGTATGTGTGTGTCAGTCAGTAGTCTGTGTATGTGTGTGTACGTCAGTAGTCTGTGTATGTGTGTGTCAGTCAGTAGTCTGTGTATGTGTGTGTCAGTCAGTAGTCTGTGTATGTGTGTGTACGTCAGTAGTCTGTGTATGTGTGTTTCATTAGTAGTCTGTGTATTTGTGTGTACGTCAGTAGTCTGTGTATGTGTGTGTCAGTCAGTATTCTGTGTATGTGTGTGTCAGTCAGTAGTCTGTGTATGTGTGTGTACGTCAGTAGTCTGTGCATGTGTGTACGTCAGTAGTCTATATATGTGTGTGTCAGTCAGTAGTCTGTGTATGTGTGTGTCAGTCAATAGTCTGTGTATGTGTGTGTACGTCAGTAGTCTGTGTATGTGTGTGTACGTCAGTAGTCTGTGTATGTGTGTGTCAGTCAGTAGTCTGTGTATGTGTGTGTACGTCAGTAGTCTGTATATGTGTGTGTAAGTCAGTAGTCTGTGTGTTTCAGTCAGTAGTCTGTGTATGTGTGTGTACGTCAGTAGTCTGTGTATGTGTGTGTCAGTCAGTAGTCTGTGTATGTGTGTGTACGTCAGTAGTCTGTGTATGTGTGTGTCATTCAGTAGTCTGTGTATGTGTGTACATCAGTAGTCTGTGTATGTGTGTGTACGTCAGTAGTCTGTATATGTGTGTGTAAGTCAGTAGTCTGTGTATGTGTGTGTCAGTCAGTAGTCTGTGTATGTGTGTGTACGTCAGTAGTCTGTGTATGTGTGTGTCAGTCAGTAGTCTGTGTATGTGTGTGTCAGTCAGTAGTCTGTGTATGTGTGTGTCAGTCAGTAGTCTGTGCATGTGTGTGTACGTCAGTAGTCTGTGTATGTGTGTGTCAGTCAGTAGTCTGTGTATGTGTGTGTCAGTCAGAAGTCTGTGTATGTGTGTGTCAGTCAGTAGTCTGTGTATGTGTGTGTACGTCAGTAGTCTGTGTATGTGTTAGTACGTCAGTAGTCTTTGTATGTGTGTGTCAGTCAGTAGTCTGTGTATGTGTGTGTCAGTCAGTAGTCTGTGTATGTGTGTGTCAGTCAGAAGTCTGTGCACGTGTGTGTTCGACAGTAGTCTTTGTATGTGTGTGTCAGTCAATAGTCTGTGTATGTGTGTTTCAGTCAGTAGTCTGTGTATGTGTGTGTACGTCAGTAGTCTGTTTATGTGTGTGTACGTCAGTAGTCTGTGCATGTGTGTGTCAGTCAGTAGTCTGTGTAGGTGTGTGTACGTCAGTAGTCTGTGTATGTGTGTGTCAGTCAGTAGTTTGTGTATGTGTGTGTCATTCAGTAGTCTGTGTATGTGTGTACATCAGTAGTCTGTGTATGTGTGTGTACGTCAGTAGTCTGTATATGTGTGTGTAAGTCAATAGTCTGTGTATGTGTGTTTCAGTCAGTAGTCTGTGTATGTGTGTGTACGTCAGTAGTCTGTGTATGTGTGAGTACGTCAGTAGTCTTTGTATGTGTGTGTCAGTCAGTAGTCTGTGTATGTGTGTGTACGTCAGTAGTCTGTGTATGTGTGTGTACGTCAGTAGTCTGTGTATGTGTGTGTACATCAGTAGTCTGTGTATGTGTGTGTACGTCAGTAGTCTGTGTATGTGTGTGTACGTCAGTAGTCTGTGTATGTGTGTGTACGTCAGTAGTCTGTGTATGTGTGTGTACGTCAGTAGTCTGTGTATGTGTGTGTCAGTCAGTAGTCTGTGTATGTGTGTGTACATCAGTAGTCTGTGCATGTGTGTCAGTCAGTAGTCTGTGTATGTGTGTGTACGTCAGTAGTCTGTGAATGTGTGTGTCAGTCAGTAGTCTGTGTATGTGTGTGTCAGTCAGTAGTCTGTGAATGTGTGTGTCAGTCAGTAGTCTGTGTATGTGTGTGTCAGTCAGTAGTCTGTGTATGTGTGTGTCAGTCAGTAGTCTGTGTATGTGTGTGTATGTCAGTAGTCTGCGATTGTGTGTGTACGTCAGTCGTCTGTGTATGTGTGTGTACGTTAGTAGTCTGTGTATGTGTATGTCAGTCAGTAGTCTGTGTATGTGTGTGTAAGTCAGTAGGCTGCGTATGTGTGTGTCAGTCAGTAGTCTGTGTATGTGTATGTCAGTCAGTAGTCTGTGTATGTGTGTGTCAGTCAGTATTCTGTATATGTGTGTGTCAGTCAGTAGTCTGTGTATGTGTGTGTCAGTCAGTAGTCTGTGCATGTGTGTGTACGTCAGTAGTCTGTGTATGTGTGTGTCAGTCAGTAGTCTGTGTATGTGTGTGTCAGTCAGAAGTCTGTGTATGTGTGTGTCAGTCAGTAGTCTGTGTATGTGTGTGTACGTCAGTAGTCTGTGTATGTGTTAGTACGTCAGTAGTCTTTGTATGTGTGTGTCAGTCAGTAGTCTGTGTATGTGTGTGTCAGTCAGTAGTCTGTGTATGTGTGTGTCAGTCAGAAGTCTGTGCATGTGTGTGTTCGTCAGTAGTCTGTGTATGTGTGTGTCAGTCAGTAGTCTGTGTATGTGTGTGTCAGTCAGTAGTCTGTGTATGTGTGTGTCATCAGTAGTCTGTGTATGTGTGTGTACGTCAGTAATCTGTGTATGTGTGTGTACGTCAGTAGTCTGTGTATGTGTGTGTACGTTAGTAGTCTGTGTATGTGTGTGTCAGTCAGTAGTCTGTGTATGTGTGTGTACGTCAGTAGTCTGTGTATGTGTGTGTACGTCAGTAGTCTGTGTATGTGTGTGTCAGTCAGTAGTCTGTGTATGTGTGTGTCAGTCAATAGTCTGTGTATGTGTGTGTACGTCAGTAGTCTGTGTATGTGTGTGTACGTCAGTAGTCTGTGTATGTGTGTGTCAGTCAGTAGTCTGTGTATGTGTGTGTCAGTCAGTAGTCTGTGTATGTGTGTGTACATCAGTAGTCTTTGTATGTGTGTGTCAGTCAGTAGTCTGTGTATGTGTGTGTACGTCAGTAGTCTGTGTATGTGTGTGTCAGTCAGTAGTCTGTGTATGTGTGTGTCAGTCAGTAGTCTGTGTATGTGTGTGTACGTCAGTAGTCTGTGTATGTGTGTGTCAGTCAGTAGTCTGTGTATGTGTGTGTCAGTCAATAGTCTGTGTATGTGTGTGTACGTCAGTAGTCTGTGTATGTGTGTGTACGTCAGTAGTCTGTGTATGTGTGTGTCAGTCAGTAGTCTGTGTATGTGTGTGTCAGTCAGTAGTCTGTGTATGTGTGTGTACATCAGTAGTCTTTGTATGTGTGTGTCAGTCAGTAGTCTGTGTATGTGTGTGTACGTCAGTAGTCTGTGTATGTGTGTGTCAGTCAGTAGTCTGTGTATGTGTGTGTCAGTCAGTAGTCTGTGTATGTGTGTGTACGTCAGTAGTCTGTGTATGTGTGTTTCATTAGTAGTCTGTGTATTTGTGTGTACGTCAGTAGTCTGTGTATGTGTGTGTCAGTCAGTATTCTGTGTATGTGTGTGTCAGTCAGTAGTCTGTGTATGTGTGTGTACGTCAGTAGTCTGTGCATGTGTGTACGTCAGTAGTCTATATATGTGTGTGTCAGTCAGTAGTCTGTGTATGTGTGTGTCAGTCAATAGTCTGTGTATGTGTGTGTACGTCAGTAGTCTGTGTATGTGTGTGTACGTCAGTAGTCTGTGTATGTGTGTGTCAGTCAGTAGTCTGTGTATGTGTGTGTACGTCAGTAGTCTGTATATGTGTGTGTAAGTCAGTAGTCTGTGTGTTTCAGTCAGTAGTCTGTGTATGTGTGTGTACGTCAGTAGTCTGTGTATGTGTGTGTCAGTCAGTAGTCTGTGTATGTGTGTGTACGTCAGTAGTCTGTGTATGTGTGTGTCATTCAGTAGTCTGTGTATGTGTGTACATCAGTAGTCTGTGTATGTGTGTGTACGTCAGTAGTCTGTATATGTGTGTGTAAGTCAGTAGTCTGTGTATGTGTGTGTCAGTCAGTAGTCTGTGTATGTGTGTGTCAGTCAGTAGTCTGTGCATGTGTGTGTACGTCAGTAGTCTGTGTATGTGTGTGTCAGTCAGTAGTCTGTGTATGTGTGTGTCAGTCAGAAGTCTGTGTATGTGTGTGTCAGTCAGTAGTCTGTGTATGTGTGTGTACGTCAGTAGTCTGTGTATGTGTTAGTACGTCAGTAGTCTTTGTATGTGTGTGTCAGTCAGTAGTCTGTGTATGTGTGTGTACATCAGTAGTCTTTGTATGTGTGTGTCAGTCAGTAGTCTGTGTATGTGTGTGTACGTCAGTAGTCTGTGTATGTGTGTGTCAGTCAGTAGTCTGTGTATGTGTGTGTCAGTCAGTAGTCTGTGTATGTGTGTGTACGTCAGTAGTCTGTGTATGTGTGTTTCATTAGTAGTCTGTGTATTTGTGTGTACGTCAGTAGTCTGTGTATGTGTGTGTCAGTCAGTATTCTGTGTATGTGTGTGTCAGTCAGTAGTCTGTGTATGTGTGTGTACGTCAGTAGTCTGTGCATGTGTGTACGTCAGTAGTCTATATATGTGTGTGTCAGTCAGTAGTCTGTGTATGTGTGTGTCAGTCAATAGTCTGTGTATGTGTGTGTACGTCAGTAGTCTGTGTATGTGTGTGTACGTCAGTAGTCTGTGTATGTGTGTGTCAGTCAGTAGTCTGTGTATGTGTGTGTATGTCAGTAGTCTGTATATGTGTGTGTAAGTCAGTAGTCTGTGTGTTTCAGTCAGTAGTCTGTGTATGTGTGTGTACGTCAGTAGTCTGTGTATGTGTGTGTCAGTCAGTAGTCTGTGTATGTGTGTGTACGTCAGTAGTCTGTGTATGTGTGTGTCATTCAGTAGTCTGTGTATGTGTGTACATCAGTAGTCTGTGTATGTGTGTGTACGTCAGTAGTCTGTATATGTGTGTGTAAGTCAGTAGTCTGTGTATGTGTGTGTCAGTCAGTAGTCTGTGTATGTGTGTGTACGTCAGTAGTCTGTGTATGTGTGTGTCAGTCAGTAGTCTGTGTATGTGTGTGTCAGTCAGTAGTCTGTGTATGTGTGTGTCAGTCAGTAGTCTGTGCATGTGTGTGTACGTCAGTAGTCTGTGTATGTGTGTGTCAGTCAGTAGTCTGTGTATGTGTGTGTCAGTCAGAAGTCTGTGTATGTGTGTGTCAGTCAGTAGTCTGTGTATGTGTGTGTACGTCAGTAGTCTGTGTATGTGTTAGTACGTCAGTAGTCTTTGTATGTGTGTGTCAGTCAGTAGTCTGTGTATGTGTGTGTCAGTCAGTAGTCTGTGTATGTGTGTGTCAGTCAGAAGTCTGTGCACGTGTGTGTTCGACAGTAGTCTTTGTATGTGTGTGTCAGTCAATAGTCTGTGTATGTGTGTTTCAGTCAGTAGTCTGTGTATGTGTGTGTACGTCAGTAGTCTGTTTATGTGTGTGTACGTCAGTAGTCTGTGCATGTGTGTGTCAGTCAGTAGTCTGTGTAGGTGTGTGTACGTCAGTAGTCTGTGTATGTGTGTGTCAGTCAGTAGTTTGTGTATGTGTGTGTCATTCAGTAGTCTGTGTATGTGTGTACATCAGTAGTCTGTGTATGTGTGTGTACGTCAGTAGTCTGTATATGTGTGTGTAAGTCAATAGTCTGTGTATGTGTGTTTCAGTCAGTAGTCTGTGTATGTGTGTGTACGTCAGTAGTCTGTGTATGTGTGAGTACGTCAGTAGTCTTTGTATGTGTGTGTCAGTCAGTAGTCTGTGTATGTGTGTGTACGTCAGTAGTCTGTGTATGTGTGTGTACGTCAGTAGTCTGTGTATGTGTGTGTACATCAGTAGTCTGTGTATGTGTGTGTACGTCAGTAGTCTGTGTATGTGTGTGTACGTCAGTAGTCTGTGTATGTGTGTGTACGTCAGTAGTCTGTGTATGTGTGTGTCAGTCAGTAGTCTGTGTATGTGTGTGTACATCAGTAGTCTGTGCATGTGTGTCAGTCAGTAGTCTGTGTATGTGTGTGTACGTCAGTAGACTGTGAATGTGTGTGTCAGTCAGTAGTCTGTGTATGTGTGTGTCAGTCAGTAGTCTGTGAATGTGTGTGTCAGTCAGTAGTCTGTGTATGTGTGTGTCAGTCAGTAGTCTGTGTATGTGTGTGTCAGTCAGTAGTCTGTGTATGTGTGTGTATGTCAGTAGTCTGCGATTGTGTGTGTACGTCAGTCGTCTGTGTATGTGTGTGTACGTTAGTAGTCTGTGTATGTGTATGTCAGTCAGTAGTCTGTGTATGTGTGTGTAAGTCAGTAGGCTGCGTATGTGTGTGTCAGTCAGTAGTCTGTGTATGTGTATGTCAGTCAGTAGTCTGTGTATGTGTGTGTCAGTCAGTATTCTGTATATGTGTGTGTCAGTCAGTAGTCTGTGTATGTGTGTGTACGTCAGTAGTCTGTGCATGTGTGTACGTCAGTAGTCTATGTATGTGTGTGTCAGTCAGTAGTCTGTGTATGTGTGTGTCAGTCACTAGTCTGCGTATGTGTGTGTAAGTCAGTAGTCTGTGTATGTGTGTGTCAGTCAGTAGTCTGTGTATGTGTGTGTCAGTCAGTAGTCTGTGTATGTGTGTGTACGTCAGTAGTCTGTGAATGTGTGTGTAAGTCAGTAGTCTGTGTATGTGTGTGTCAGTCAGTAGTCTGTGTATGTGTGTGTACGTCAGTAGTCTGTATATGTGTGTGTCAGTCAGTAGTCTGTGTATGTGTGTGTACGTCAGTAGTCTGTGTATGTGTGTGTCAGTCAGTAGTCTGTGTATGAGTGTGTACGTCAGTAGTCTGTGAATGTGTGTGTCAGTCAGTAGTCTGTGTATGTGTGTGTCAGTCAGTAGTCTGTGTATGTATGTGTGTCAGTCAGTAGTCTGTGTATGTGTGTGTACGTCAGTAGTCTGTGTATGTGTGTACGTCAGTAGTCTGTGTATGTGTGTGTACGTTAGTAGTCTGTGTATGTGTGTGTCAGTCAGTAGTCTGTGTATGTGTGTGTACGTCAGTAGTCTGTGTATGTGTGTGTACGTCAGTAGTCTGTGTATGTGTGTGTACGGCAGTAGTCTGTGTATGTGTGAGTACGTCAGTAGTCTTTGTATGTGTGTGTCAGTCAGTAGTCTGTATGTGTGTGTACGTCAGTAGTCTGTGTATGTGTGTGTACGTCAGTAGTCTGTGTATGTGTGTGTCAGTCAGTAGTCTGTGTTTATGTGTTACGTCAATAGTCTGTGTATGTGTGTACGTCAGTTGTCTGTGTATGTGTGTGTCTGTCAGTAGTCTGTGTATGTGTGTACGTCAGTAGTCTGTGTATGTGTGTGTACGTCAGTAGTCTGTGTATGTGTGTGTTTGTCAGTAGTCTGTGTATGTGTGTGTCAGTCAGTAGTCTGTGTATGTGTGTGTCATTCAGTAGTCTGTGTATGTGTGTGTCAGTCAGTAGTCTGTGTTTATGTGTTACGTCAATAGTCTGTGTATGTGTGTACGTCAGTTGTCTGTGTATGTGTGTGTCTGTCAGTAGTCTGTGTATGTGTGTACGTCAGTAGTCTGTGTATGTGTGTGTACGTCAGTAGTCTGTGTATGTGTGTGTTTGTCAGTAGTCTGTGTATGTGTGTGTCAGTCAGTAGTCTGTGTATGTGTGTGTCATTCAGTAGTCTGTGTATGTGTGTACATCAGTAGTCTGTGTATGTGTGTGTACGTCAGTAGTCTGTATATGTGTGTGTAAGTCAGTAGTCTGTGTATGTGTGTGTCAGTCAGTAGTCTGTGTATGTGTGTGTACGTCAGTAGTCTGTGTATGTGTGTGTACGTCAGTAGTCTGTGTATGTGTGTGTACGTCAGTAGTCTGTGCATGTGTGTGTCAGTCAGTAGTCTGTGTATGTGTGTGTACGTCAGTAGTCTGTGTATGTGTGTGTCAGTCAGTAGTCTGTGTATTTGTGTGTCAGTCAGTAGTCTGTGTATGTGTGTGTACGTCAGTAGTCTGTGTATGTGTGTGTCAGTCAGTAGTCTGTGTATTTGTGTGTCAGTCAGTAGTCTGTGTATGTGTGTGTACGTCAGTAGTCTGTGTATGTGTGTTTCATTAGTAGTCTGTGTATGTGTGTGTACGTCAGTAGTCTGTGTATGTGTGTGTACGTCAGTAGTCTGTGTATGTGTGTGTACGTTAGTAGTCTGTGTATGTGTGTGTACGTCAGTAGTCTGTGTATGTGTGTGTCAGTCAGTAGTCTGTGTATGTGTGTGTCAGTCAGAAGTCTGTGTATGTGTGTGTCAGTCAGTAGTCTGTGCATGTGTGTGTACGTCAGTAGTCTGTGTATGTGTTAGTACGTCAGTAGTCTTTGTATGTGTGTGTCAGTCAGTAGTCTGTGTATGTGTGTGTCAGTCAGTAGTCTGTGTATGTGTGTGTCAGTCAGAAGTCTGTGCATGTGTGTGTTCGTCAGTAGTCTGTGTATGTGTGTGTCAGTCAGTAGTCTGTGTATGTGTGTGTCAGTCAGTAGTCTGTGTATGTGTGTGTCATCAGTAGTCTGTGTATGTGTGTGTACGTCAGTAATCTGTGTATGTGTGTGTACGTCAGTAGTCTGTGTATGTGTGTGTACGTTAGTAGTCTGTGTATGTGTGTGTCAGTCAGTAGTCTGTGTATGTGTGTACGTCAGTAGTCTGTGTATGTGTGTGTCAGTCAGTATTCTGTGTATGTGTGTGTCAGTCAGTAGTCTGTGTATGTGTGTGTACGTCAGTAGTCTGTGCATGTGTGTACGTCAGTAGTCTATGTATGTGTGTGTCAGTCAGTAGTCTGTGTATGTGTGTGTCAGTCAATAGTCTGTGTATGTGTGTGTACGTCAGTAGTCTGTGTATGTGTGTGTACGTCAGTAGTCTGTGTATGTGTGTGTCAGTCAGTAGTCTGTGTATGTGTGTGTCAGTCAGTAGTCTGTGTATGTGTGTGTACATCAGTAGTCTTTGTATGTGTGTGTCAGTCAGTAGTCTGTGTATGTGTGTGTACGTTAGTAGTCTGTGTATGTGTGTGTCAGTCAGTAGTCTGTGTATGTGTGTGTCAGTCAGTAGTCTGTGTATGTGTGTGTACGTCAGTAGTCTGTGTATGTGTGTTTCATTAGTAGTCTGTGTATTTGTGTGTACGTCAGTAGTCTGTGTATGTGTGTGTCAGTCAGTATTCTGTGTATGTGTGTGTCAGTCAGTAGTCTGTGTATGTGTGTGTACGTCAGTAGTCTGTGCATGTGTGTACGTCAGTAGTCTATGTATGTGTGTGTCAGTCAGTAGTCTGTGTATGTGTGTGTCAGTCACTAGTCTGCGTATGTGTGTGTAAGTCAGTAGTCTGTGTATGTGTGTGTCAGTCAGTAGTCTGTGTATGTGTGTGTCAGTCAGTAGTCTGTGTATGTGTGTGTACGTCAGTAGTCTGTGAATGTGTGTGTAAGTCAGTAGTCTGTGTATGTGTGTGTCAGTCAGTAGTCTGTGTATGTGTGTGTACGTCAGTAGTCTGTATATGTGTGTGTCAGTCAGTAGTCTGTGTATGTGTGTGTACGTCAGTAGTCTGTGTATGTGTGTGTCAGTCAGTAGTCTGTGTATGAGTGTGTACGTCAGTAGTCTGTGAATGTGTGTGTCAGTCAGTAGTCTGTGTATGTGTGTGTCAGTCAGTAGTCTGTGTATGTGTGTGTCAGTCAGTAGTCTGTGTATGTGTGTGTACGTCAGTAGTCTGTGTATGTGTGTACGTCAGTAGTCTGTGTATGTGTGTGTACGTTAGTAGTCTGTGTATGTGTGTGTCAGTCAGTAGTCTGTGTATGTGTGTGTACGTCAGTAGTCTGTGTATGTGTGTGTACGTCAGTAGTCTGTGTATGTGTGTGTACGGCAGTAGTCTGTGTATGTGTGAGTACGTCAGTAGTCTTTGTATGTGTGTGTCAGTCAGTAGTCTGTATGTGTGTGTACGTCAGTAGTCTGTGTATGTGTGTGTACGTCAGTAGTCTGTGTATGTGTGTGTCAGTCAGTAGTCTGTGTTTATGTGTTACGTCAATAGTCTGTGTATGTGTGTACGTCAGTTGTCTGTGTATGTGTGTGTCTGTCAGTAGTCTGTGTATGTGTGTACGTCAGTAGTCTGTGTATGTGTGTGTACGTCAGTAGTCTGTGTATGTGTGTGTTTGTCAGTAGTCTGTGTATGTGTGTGTCAGTCAGTAGTCTGTGTATGTGTGTGTCATTCAGTAGTCTGTGTATGTGTGTGTCAGTCAGTAGTCTGTGTTTATGTGTTACGTCAATAGTCTGTGTATGTGTGTACGTCAGTTGTCTGTGTATGTGTGTGTCTGTCAGTAGTCTGTGTATGTGTGTACGTCAGTAGTCTGTGTATGTGTGTGTACGTCAGTAGTCTGTGTATGTGTGTGTTTGTCAGTAGTCTGTGTATGTGTGTGTCAGTCAGTAGTCTGTGTATGTGTGTGTCATTCAGTAGTCTGTGTATGTGTGTACATCAGTAGTCTGTGTATGTGTGTGTACGTCAGTAGTCTGTATATGTGTGTGTAAGTCAGTAGTCTGTGTATGTGTGTGTCAGTCAGTAGTCTGTGTATGTGTGTGTACGTCAGTAGTCTGTGTATGTGTGTGTACGTCAGTAGTCTGTGTATGTGTGTGTACGTCAGTAGTCTGTGCATGTGTGTGTCAGTCAGTAGTCTGTGTATGTGTGTGTACGTCAGTAGTCTGTGTATGTGTGTGTCAGTCAGTAGTCTGTGTATTTGTGTGTCAGTCAGTAGTCTGTGTATGTGTGTGTACGTCAGTAGTCTGTGTATGTGTGTGTCAGTCAGTAGTCTGTGTATTTGTGTGTCAGTCAGTAGTCTGTGTATGTGTGTGTACGTCAGTAGTCTGTGTATGTGTGTTTCATTAGTAGTCTGTGTATGTGTGTGTACGTCAGTAGTCTGTGTATGTGTGTGTACGTCAGTAGTCTGTGTATGTGTGTGTACGTTAGTAGTCTGTGTATGTGTGTGTACGTCAGTAGTCTGTGTATGTGTGTGTCAGTCAGTAGTCTGTGTATGTGTGTGTACGTCAGTAGTCTGTGCATGTGTGTACGTCAGTAGTCTATGTATGTGTGTGTCAGTCAGTAGTCTGTGTATGTGTGTGTCAGTCAGTAGTCTGTGCATGTGTGTGTACGTCAGTAGTCTGTGTATGTGTGTGTCAGTCAGTAGTCTGTGTATGTGTGTGTCAGTCAGAAGTCTGTGTATGTGTGTGTCAGTCAGTAGTCTGTGCATGTGTGTGTACGTCAGTAGTCTGTGTATGTGTTAGTACGTCAGTAGTCTTTGTATGTGTGTGTCAGTCAGTAGTCTGTGTATGTGTGTGTCAGTCAGTAGTCTGTGTATGTGTGTGTCAGTCAGAAGTCTGTGCATGTGTGTGTTCGTCAGTAGTCTGTGTATGTGTGTGTCAGTCAGTAGTCTGTGTATGTGTGTGTCAGTCAGTAGTCTGTGTATGTGTGTGTCATCAGTAGTCTGTGTATGTGTGTGTACGTCAGTAATCTGTGTATGTGTGTGTACGTCAGTAGTCTGTGTATGTGTGTGTACGTTAGTAGTCTGTGTATGTGTGTGTCAGTCAGTAGTCTGTGTATGTGTGTACGTCAGTAGTCTGTGTATGTGTGTGTCAGTCAGTATTCTGTGTATGTGTGTGTCAGTCAGTAGTCTGTGTATGTGTGTGTACGTCAGTAGTCTGTGCATGTGTGTACGTCAGTAGTCTATGTATGTGTGTGTCAGTCAGTAGTCTGTGTATGTGTGTGTCAGTCAATAGTCTGTGTATGTGTGTGTACGTCAGTAGTCTGTGTATGTGTGTGTACGTCAGTAGTCTGTGTATGTGTGTGTCAGTCAGTAGTCTGTGTATGTGTGTGTACATCAGTAGTCTTTGTATGTGTGTGTCAGTCAGTAGTCTGTGTATGTGTGTGTACGTTAGTAGTCTGTGTATGTGTGTGTCAGTCAGTAGTCTGTGTATGTGTGTGTCAGTCAGTAGTCTGTGTATGTGTGTGTACGTCAGTAGTCTGTGTATGTGTGTTTCATTAGTAGTCTGTGTATTTGTGTGTACGTCAGTAGTCTGTGTATGTGTGTGTCAGTCAGTATTCTGTGTATGTGTGTGTCAGTCAGTAGTCTGTGTATGTGTGTGTACGTCAGTAGTCTGTGCATGTGTGTACGTCAGTAGTCTATGTATGTGTGTGTCAGTCAGTAGTCTGTGTATGTGTGTGTCAGTCAATAGTCTGTGTATGTGTGTGTACGTCAGTAGTCTGTGTATGTGTGTGTACGTCAGTAGTCTGTGTATGTGTGTGTCAGTCAGTAGTCTGTGTATGTGTGTGTACGTCAGTAGTCTGTATATGTGTGTGTAAGTCAGTAGTCTGTGTGTTTCAGTCAGTAGTCTGTGTATGTGTGTGTACGTCAGTAGTCTGTGTATGTGTGTGTCAGTCAGTAGTCTGTGTATGCGTGTGTCAGTCAGTAGTCTGTGTATGTGTGTGTACGTCAGTAGTCTGTGTATGTGTGTGTCATTCAGTAGTCTGTGTATGTGTGTACATCAGTAGTCTGTGTATGTGTGTGTACGTCAGTAGTCTGTATATGTGTGTGTAAGTCAGTAGTCTGTGTATGTGTGTGTCAGTCAGTAGTCTGTGTATGTGTGTGTACGTCAGTAGTCTGTGTATGTGTGTGTACGTCAGTAGTCTGTGTATGTGTGTGTACGTCAGTAGTCTGTGTATGTGTGTGTCAGTCAGTAGTCTGTGTATGTGTGTGTACATCAGTAGTCTTTGTATGTGTGTGTCAGTCAGTAGTCTGTGTATGTGTGTGTACGTCAGTAGTCTGTGTATGTGTGTGTCAGTCAGTAGTCTGTGTATTTGTGTGTCAGTCAGTAGTCTGTGTATGTGTGTGTACGTCAGTAGTCTGTGTATGTGTGTTTCATTAGTAGTCTGTGTATGTGTGTGTACGTCAGTAGTCTGTGTATGTGTGTGTACGTCAGTAGTCTGTGTATGTGTGTGTACGTTAGTAGTCTGTGTATGTGTGTGTACGTCAGTAGTCTGTGCATGTGTGTACGTCAGTAGTCTATGTATGTGTGTGTCAGTCAGTAGTCTGTGTATGTGTGTGTCAGTCAGTAGTCTGTGCATGTGTGTGTACGTCAGTAGTCTGTGTATGTGTGTGTCAGTCAGTAGTCTGTGTATGTGTGTGTCAGTCAGAAGTCTGTGTATGTGTGTGTCAGTCAGTAGTCTGTGTATGTGTGTGTACGTCAGTAGTCTGTGTATGTGTTAGTACGTCAGTAGTCTTTGTATGTGTGTGTCAGTCAGTAGTCTGTGTATGTGTGTGTACGTCAGTAGTCTGTGTATGTGTTAGTACGTCAGTAGTCTTTGTATGTGTGTGTCAGTCAGTAGTCTGTGTATGTGTGTGTCAGTCAGTAGTCTGTGTATGTGTGTGTCAGTCAGAAGTCTGTGCATGTGTGTGTTCGTCAGTAGTCTGTGTATGTGTGTGTCAGTCAGTAGTCTGTGTATGTGTGTGTCAGTCAGTAGTCTGTGTATGTGTGTGTCATCAGTAGTCTGTGTATGTGTGTGTACGTCAGTAATCTGTGTATGTGTGTGTACGTCAGTAGTCTGTGTATGTGTGTGTACGTTAGTAGTCTGTGTATGTGTGTGTCAGTCAGTAGTCTGTGTATGTGTGTACGTCAGTAGTCTGTGTATGTGTGTGTCAGTCAGTATTCTGTGTATGTGTGTGTCAGTCAGTAGTCTGTGTATGTGTGTGTACGTCAGTAGTCTGTGCATGTGTGTACGTCAGTAGTCTATGTATGTGTGTGTCAGTCAGTAGTCTGTGTATGTGTGTGTCAGTCAATAGTCTGTGTATGTGTGTGTACGTCAGTAGTCTGTGTATGTGTGTGTACGTCAGTAGTCTGTGTATGTGTGTGTCAGTCAGTAGTCTGTGTATGTGTGTGTCAGTCAGTAGTCTGTGTATGTGTGTGTACATCAGTAGTCTTTGTATGTGTGTGTCAGTCAGTAGTCTGTGTATGTGTGTGTACGTCAGTAGTCTGTGTATGTGTGTGTCAGTCAGTAGTCTGTGTATGTGTGTGTCAGTCAGTAGTCTGTGTATGTGTGTGTACGTCAGTAGTCTGTGTATGTGTGTTTCATTAGTAGTCTGTGTATTTGTGTGTACGTCAGTAGTCTGTGTATGTGTGTGTCAGTCAGTATTCTGTGTATGTGTGTGTCAGTCAGTAGTCTGTGTATGTGTGTGTACGTCAGTAGTCTGTGCATGTGTGTACGTCAGTAGTCTATATATGTGTGTGTCAGTCAGTAGTCTGTGTATGTGTGTGTCAGTCAATAGTCTGTGTATGTGTGTGTACGTCAGTAGTCTGTGTATGTGTGTGTACGTCAGTAGTCTGTGTATGTGTGTGTCAGTCAGTAGTCTGTGTATGTGTGTGTATGTCAGTAGTCTGTATATGTGTGTGTAAGTCAGTAGTCTGTGTGTTTCAGTCAGTAGTCTGTGTATGTGTGTGTACGTCAGTAGTCTGTGTATGTGTGTGTCAGTCAGTAGTCTGTGTATGTGTGTGTACGTCAGTAGTCTGTGTATGTGTGTGTCATTCAGTAGTCTGTGTATGTGTGTACATCAGTAGTCTGTGTATGTGTGTGTACGTCAGTAGTCTGTATATGTGTGTGTAAGTCAGTAGTCTGTGTATGTGTGTGTCAGTCAGTAGTCTGTGTATGTGTGTGTACGTCAGTAGTCTGTGTATGTGTGTGTCAGTCAGTAGTCTGTGTATGTGTGTGTCAGTCAGTAGTCTGTGTATGTGTGTGTCAGTCAGTAGTCTGTGCATGTGTGTGTACGTCAGTAGTCTGTGTATGTGTGTGTCAGTCAGTAGTCTGTGTATGTGTGTGTCAGTCAGAAGTCTGTGTATGTGTGTGTCAGTCAGTAGTCTGTGTATGTGTGTGTACGTCAGTAGTCTGTGTATGTGTTAGTACGTCAGTAGTCTTTGTATGTGTGTGTCAGTCAGTAGTCTGTGTATGTGTGTGTCAGTCAGTAGTCTGTGTATGTGTGTGTCAGTCAGAAGTCTGTGCACGTGTGTGTTCGACAGTAGTCTTTGTATGTGTGTGTCAGTCAATAGTCTGTGTATGTGTGTTTCAGTCAGTAGTCTGTGTATGTGTGTGTACGTCAGTAGTCTGTTTATGTGTGTGTACGTCAGTAGTCTGTGCATGTGTGTGTCAGTCAGTAGTCTGTGTAGGTGTGTGTACGTCAGTAGTCTGTGTATGTGTGTGTCAGTCAGTAGTTTGTGTATGTGTGTGTCATTCAGTAGTCTGTGTATGTGTGTACATCAGTAGTCTGTGTATGTGTGTGTACGTCAGTAGTCTGTATATGTGTGTGTAAGTCAATAGTCTGTGTATGTGTGTTTCAGTCAGTAGTCTGTGTATGTGTGTGTACGTCAGTAGTCTGTGTATGTGTGAGTACGTCAGTAGTCTTTGTATGTGTGTGTCAGTCAGTAGTCTGTGTATGTGTGTGTACGTCAGTAGTCTGTGTATGTGTGTGTACGTCAGTAGTCTGTGTATGTGTGTGTACATCAGTAGTCTGTGTATGTGTGTGTACGTCAGTAGTCTGTGTATGTGTGTGTACGTCAGTAGTCTGTGTATGTGTGTGTACGTCAGTAGTCTGTGTATGTGTGTGTACGTCAGTAGTCTGTGTATGTGTGTGTCAGTCAGTAGTCTGTGTATGTGTGTGTACATCAGTAGTCTGTGCATGTGTGTCAGTCAGTAGTCTGTGTATGTGTGTGTACGTCAGTAGACTGTGAATGTGTGTGTCAGTCAGTAGTCTGTGTATGTGTGTGTCAGTCAGTAGTCTGTGAATGTGTGTGTCAGTCAGTAGTCTGTGTATGTGTGTGTCAGTCAGTAGTCTGTGTATGTGTGTGTCAGTCAGTAGTCTGTGTATGTGTGTGTATGTCAGTAGTCTGCGATTGTGTGTGTACGTCAGTCGTCTGTGTATGTGTGTGTACGTTAGTAGTCTGTGTATGTGTATGTCAGTCAGTAGTCTGTGTATGTGTGTGTAAGTCAGTAGGCTGCGTATGTGTGTGTCAGTCAGTAGTCTGTGTATGTGTATGTCAGTCAGTAGTCTGTGTATGTGTGTGTCAGTCAGTATTCTGTATATGTGTGTGTCAGTCAGTAGTCTGTGTATGTGTGTGTACGTCAGTAGTCTGTGCATGTGTGTACGTCAGTAGTCTATGTATGTGTGTGTCAGTCAGTAGTCTGTGTATGTGTGTGTCAGTCACTAGTCTGCGTATGTGTGTGTAAGTCAGTAGTCTGTGTATGTGTGTGTCAGTCAGTAGTCTGTGTATGTGTGTGTCAGTCAGTAGTCTGTGTATGTGTGTGTACGTCAGTAGTCTGTGAATGTGTGTGTAAGTCAGTAGTCTGTGTATGTGTGTGTCAGTCAGTAGTCTGTGTATGTGTGTGTACGTCAGTAGTCTGTATATGTGTGTGTCAGTCAGTAGTCTGTGTATGTGTGTGTACGTCAGTAGTCTGTGTATGTGTGTGTCAGTCAGTAGTCTGTGTATGAGTGTGTACGTCAGTAGTCTGTGAATGTGTGTGTCAGTCAGTAGTCTGTGTATGTGTGTGTCAGTCAGTAGTCTGTGTATGTATGTGTGTCAGTCAGTAGTCTGTGTATGTGTGTGTACGTCAGTAGTCTGTGTATGTGTGTACGTCAGTAGTCTGTGTATGTGTGTGTACGTTAGTAGTCTGTGTATGTGTGTGTCAGTCAGTAGTCTGTGTATGTGTGTGTACGTCAGTAGTCTGTGTATGTGTGTGTACGTCAGTAGTCTGTGTATGTGTGTGTACGGCAGTAGTCTGTGTATGTGTGAGTACGTCAGTAGTCTTTGTATGTGTGTGTCAGTCAGTAGTCTGTATGTGTGTGTACGTCAGTAGTCTGTGTATGTGTGTGTACGTCAGTAGTCTGTGTATGTGTGTGTCAGTCAGTAGTCTGTGTTTATGTGTTACGTCAATAGTCTGTGTATGTGTGTACGTCAGTTGTCTGTGTATGTGTGTGTCTGTCAGTAGTCTGTGTATGTGTGTACGTCAGTAGTCTGTGTATGTGTGTGTACGTCAGTAGTCTGTGTATGTGTGTGTTTGTCAGTAGTCTGTGTATGTGTGTGTCAGTCAGTAGTCTGTGTATGTGTGTGTCATTCAGTAGTCTGTGTATGTGTGTGTCAGTCAGTAGTCTGTGTTTATGTGTTACGTCAATAGTCTGTGTATGTGTGTACGTCAGTTGTCTGTGTATGTGTGTGTCTGTCAGTAGTCTGTGTATGTGTGTACGTCAGTAGTCTGTGTATGTGTGTGTACGTCAGTAGTCTGTGTATGTGTGTGTTTGTCAGTAGTCTGTGTATGTGTGTGTCAGTCAGTAGTCTGTGTATGTGTGTGTCATTCAGTAGTCTGTGTATGTGTGTACATCAGTAGTCTGTGTATGTGTGTGTACGTCAGTAGTCTGTATATGTGTGTGTAAGTCAGTAGTCTGTGTATGTGTGTGTCAGTCAGTAGTCTGTGTATGTGTGTGTACGTCAGTAGTCTGTGTATGTGTGTGTACGTCAGTAGTCTGTGTATGTGTGTGTACGTCAGTAGTCTGTGCATGTGTGTGTCAGTCAGTAGTCTGTGTATGTGTGTGTACGTCAGTAGTCTGTGTATGTGTGTGTCAGTCAGTAGTCTGTGTATTTGTGTGTCAGTCAGTAGTCTGTGTATGTGTGTGTACGTCAGTAGTCTGTGTATGTGTGTGTCAGTCAGTAGTCTGTGTATTTGTGTGTCAGTCAGTAGTCTGTGTATGTGTGTGTACGTCAGTAGTCTGTGTATGTGTGTTTCATTAGTAGTCTGTGTATGTGTGTGTACGTCAGTAGTCTGTGTATGTGTGTGTACGTCAGTAGTCTGTGTATGTGTGTGTACGTTAGTAGTCTGTGTATGTGTGTGTACGTCAGTAGTCTGTGTATGTGTGTGTCAGTCAGTAGTCTGTGTATGTGTGTGTCAGTCAGAAGTCTGTGTATGTGTGTGTCAGTCAGTAGTCTGTGCATGTGTGTGTACGTCAGTAGTCTGTGTATGTGTTAGTACGTCAGTAGTCTTTGTATGTGTGTGTCAGTCAGTAGTCTGTGTATGTGTGTGTCAGTCAGTAGTCTGTGTATGTGTGTGTCAGTCAGAAGTCTGTGCATGTGTGTGTTCGTCAGTAGTCTGTGTATGTGTGTGTCAGTCAGTAGTCTGTGTATGTGTGTGTCAGTCAGTAGTCTGTGTATGTGTGTGTCATCAGTAGTCTGTGTATGTGTGTGTACGTCAGTAATCTGTGTATGTGTGTGTACGTCAGTAGTCTGTGTATGTGTGTGTACGTTAGTAGTCTGTGTATGTGTGTGTCAGTCAGTAGTCTGTGTATGTGTGTACGTCAGTAGTCTGTGTATGTGTGTGTCAGTCAGTATTCTGTGTATGTGTGTGTCAGTCAGTAGTCTGTGTATGTGTGTGTACGTCAGTAGTCTGTGCATGTGTGTACGTCAGTAGTCTATGTATGTGTGTGTCAGTCAGTAGTCTGTGTATGTGTGTGTCAGTCAATAGTCTGTGTATGTGTGTGTACGTCAGTAGTCTGTGTATGTGTGTGTACGTCAGTAGTCTGTGTATGTGTGTGTCAGTCAGTAGTCTGTGTATGTGTGTGTCAGTCAGTAGTCTGTGTATGTGTGTGTACATCAGTAGTCTTTGTATGTGTGTGTCAGTCAGTAGTCTGTGTATGTGTGTGTACGTTAGTAGTCTGTGTATGTGTGTGTCAGTCAGTAGTCTGTGTATGTGTGTGTCAGTCAGTAGTCTGTGTATGTGTGTGTACGTCAGTAGTCTGTGTATGTGTGTTTCATTAGTAGTCTGTGTATTTGTGTGTACGTCAGTAGTCTGTGTATGTGTGTGTCAGTCAGTATTCTGTGTATGTGTGTGTCAGTCAGTAGTCTGTGTATGTGTGTGTACGTCAGTAGTCTGTGCATGTGTGTACGTCAGTAGTCTATGTATGTGTGTGTCAGTCAGTAGTCTGTGTATGTGTGTGTCAGTCACTAGTCTGCGTATGTGTGTGTAAGTCAGTAGTCTGTGTATGTGTGTGTCAGTCAGTAGTCTGTGTATGTGTGTGTCAGTCAGTAGTCTGTGTATGTGTGTGTACGTCAGTAGTCTGTGAATGTGTGTGTAAGTCAGTAGTCTGTGTATGTGTGTGTCAGTCAGTAGTCTGTGTATGTGTGTGTACGTCAGTAGTCTGTATATGTGTGTGTCAGTCAGTAGTCTGTGTATGTGTGTGTACGTCAGTAGTCTGTGTATGTGTGTGTCAGTCAGTAGTCTGTGTATGAGTGTGTACGTCAGTAGTCTGTGAATGTGTGTGTCAGTCAGTAGTCTGTGTATGTGTGTGTCAGTCAGTAGTCTGTGTATGTGTGTGTCAGTCAGTAGTCTGTGTATGTGTGTGTACGTCAGTAGTCTGTGTATGTGTGTACGTCAGTAGTCTGTGTATGTGTGTGTACGTTAGTAGTCTGTGTATGTGTGTGTCAGTCAGTAGTCTGTGTATGTGTGTGTACGTCAGTAGTCTGTGTATGTGTGTGTACGTCAGTAGTCTGTGTATGTGTGTGTACGGCAGTAGTCTGTGTATGTGTGAGTACGTCAGTAGTCTTTGTATGTGTGTGTCAGTCAGTAGTCTGTATGTGTGTGTACGTCAGTAGTCTGTGTATGTGTGTGTACGTCAGTAGTCTGTGTATGTGTGTGTCAGTCAGTAGTCTGTGTTTATGTGTTACGTCAATAGTCTGTGTATGTGTGTACGTCAGTTGTCTGTGTATGTGTGTGTCTGTCAGTAGTCTGTGTATGTGTGTACGTCAGTAGTCTGTGTATGTGTGTGTACGTCAGTAGTCTGTGTATGTGTGTGTTTGTCAGTAGTCTGTGTATGTGTGTGTCAGTCAGTAGTCTGTGTATGTGTGTGTCATTCAGTAGTCTGTGTATGTGTGTGTCAGTCAGTAGTCTGTGTTTATGTGTTACGTCAATAGTCTGTGTATGTGTGTACGTCAGTTGTCTGTGTATGTGTGTGTCTGTCAGTAGTCTGTGTATGTGTGTACGTCAGTAGTCTGTGTATGTGTGTGTACGTCAGTAGTCTGTGTATGTGTGTGTTTGTCAGTAGTCTGTGTATGTGTGTGTCAGTCAGTAGTCTGTGTATGTGTGTGTCATTCAGTAGTCTGTGTATGTGTGTACATCAGTAGTCTGTGTATGTGTGTGTACGTCAGTAGTCTGTATATGTGTGTGTAAGTCAGTAGTCTGTGTATGTGTGTGTCAGTCAGTAGTCTGTGTATGTGTGTGTACGTCAGTAGTCTGTGTATGTGTGTGTACGTCAGTAGTCTGTGTATGTGTGTGTACGTCAGTAGTCTGTGCATGTGTGTGTCAGTCAGTAGTCTGTGTATGTGTGTGTACGTCAGTAGTCTGTGTATGTGTGTGTCAGTCAGTAGTCTGTGTATTTGTGTGTCAGTCAGTAGTCTGTGTATGTGTGTGTACGTCAGTAGTCTGTGTATGTGTGTGTCAGTCAGTAGTCTGTGTATTTGTGTGTCAGTCAGTAGTCTGTGTATGTGTGTGTACGTCAGTAGTCTGTGTATGTGTGTTTCATTAGTAGTCTGTGTATGTGTGTGTACGTCAGTAGTCTGTGTATGTGTGTGTACGTCAGTAGTCTGTGTATGTGTGTGTACGTTAGTAGTCTGTGTATGTGTGTGTACGTCAGTAGTCTGTGTATGTGTGTGTCAGTCAGTAGTCTGTGTATGTGTGTGTACGTCAGTAGTCTGTGCATGTGTGTACGTCAGTAGTCTATGTATGTGTGTCAGTCAGTAGTCTGTGTATGTGTGTGTCAGTCAGTAGTCTGTGCATGTGTGTGTACGTCAGTAGTCTGTGTATGTGTGTGTCAGTCAGTAGTCTGTGTATGTGTGTGTCAGTCAGAAGTCTGTGTATGTGTGTGTCAGTCAGTAGTCTGTGCATGTGTGTGTACGTCAGTAGTCTGTGTATGTGTTAGTACGTCAGTAGTCTTTGTATGTGTGTGTCAGTCAGTAGTCTGTGTATGTGTGTGTCAGTCAGTAGTCTGTGTATGTGTGTGTCAGTCAGAAGTCTGTGCATGTGTGTGTTCGTCAGTAGTCTGTGTATGTGTGTGTCAGTCAGTAGTCTGTGTATGTGTGTGTCAGTCAGTAGTCTGTGTATGTGTGTGTCATCAGTAGTCTGTGTATGTGTGTGTACGTCAGTAATCTGTGTATGTGTGTGTACGTCAGTAGTCTGTGTATGTGTGTGTACGTTAGTAGTCTGTGTATGTGTGTGTCAGTCAGTAGTCTGTGTATGTGTGTACGTCAGTAGTCTGTGTATGTGTGTGTCAGTCAGTATTCTGTGTATGTGTGTGTCAGTCAGTAGTCTGTGTATGTGTGTGTACGTCAGTAGTCTGTGCATGTGTGTACGTCAGTAGTCTATGTATGTGTGTGTCAGTCAGTAGTCTGTGTATGTGTGTGTCAGTCAATAGTCTGTGTATGTGTGTGTACGTCAGTAGTCTGTGTATGTGTGTGTACGTCAGTAGTCTGTGTATGTGTGTGTCAGTCAGTAGTCTGTGTATGTGTGTGTCAGTCAGTAGTCTGTGTATGTGTGTGTACATCAGTAGTCTTTGTATGTGTGTGTCAGTCAGTAGTCTGTGTATGTGTGTGTACGTTAGTAGTCTGTGTATGTGTGTGTCAGTCAGTAGTCTGTGTATGTGTGTGTCAGTCAGTAGTCTGTGTATGTGTGTGTACGTCAGTAGTCTGTGTATGTGTGTTTCATTAGTAGTCTGTGTATTTGTGTGTACGTCAGTAGTCTGTGTATGTGTGTGTCAGTCAGTATTCTGTGTATGTGTGTGTCAGTCAGTAGTCTGTGTATGTGTGTGTACGTCAGTAGTCTGTGCATGTGTGTACGTCAGTAGTCTATGTATGTGTGTGTCAGTCAGTAGTCTGTGTATGTGTGTGTCAGTCAATAGTCTGTGTATGTGTGTGTACGTCAGTAGTCTGTGTATGTGTGTGTACGTCAGTAGTCTGTGTATGTGTGTGTCAGTCAGTAGTCTGTGTATGTGTGTGTACGTCAGTAGTCTGTATATGTGTGTGTAAGTCAGTAGTCTGTGTGTTTCAGTCAGTAGTCTGTGTATGTGTGTGTACGTCAGTAGTCTGTGTATGTGTGTGTCAGTCAGTAGTCTGTGTATGCGTGTGTCAGTCAGTAGTCTGTGTATGTGTGTGTACGTCAGTAGTCTGTGTATGTGTGTGTCATTCAGTAGTCTGTGTATGTGTGTACATCAGTAGTCTGTGTATGTGTGTGTACGTCAGTAGTCTGTATATGTGTGTGTAAGTCAGTAGTCTGTGTATGTGTGTGTCAGTCAGTAGTCTGTGTATGTGTGTGTACGTCAGTAGTCTGTGTATGTGTGTTTCATTAGTAGTCTGTGTATTTGTGTGTACGTCAGTAGTCTGTGTATGTGTGTGTCAGTCAGTATTCTGTGTATGTGTGTGTCAGTCAGTAGTCTGTGTATGTGTGTGTACGTCAGTAGTCTGTGCATGTGTGTACGTCAGTAGTCTATGTATGTGTGTGTCAGTCAGTAGTCTGTGTATGTGTGTGTCAGTCACTAGTCTGCGTATGTGTAAGTCAGTAGTCTGTGTATGTGTGTGTCAGTCAGTAGTCTGTGTATGTGTGTGTCAGTCAGTAGTCTGTGTATGTGTGTGTACGTCAGTAGTCTGTGAATGTGTGTGTAAGTCAGTAGTCTGTGTATGTGTGTGTCAGTCAGTAGTCTGTGTATGTGTGTGTACGTCAGTAGTCTGTATATGTGTGTGTCAGTCAGTAGTCTGTGTATGTGTGTGTACGTCAGTAGTCTGTGTATGTGTGTGTCAGTCAGTAGTCTGTGTATGAGTGTGTACGTCAGTAGTCTGTGAATGTGTGTGTCAGTCAGTAGTCTGTGTATGTGTGTGTCAGTCAGTAGTCTGTGTATGTGTGTGTCAGTCAGTAGTCTGTGTATGTGTGTGTACGTCAGTAGTCTGTGTATGTGTGTACGTCAGTAGTCTGTGTATGTGTGTGTACGTTAGTAGTCTGTGTATGTGTGTGTCAGTCAGTAGTCTGTGTATGTGTGTGTACGTCAGTAGTCTGTGTATGTGTGTGTACGTCAGTAGTCTGTGTATGTGTGTGTACGGCAGTAGTCTGTGTATGTGTGAGTACGTCAGTAGTCTTTGTATGTGTGTGTCAGTCAGTAGTCTGTATGTGTGTGTACGTCAGTAGTCTGTGTATGTGTGTGTACGTCAGTAGTCTGTGTATGTGTGTGTCAGTCAGTAGTCTGTGTTTATGTGTTACGTCAATAGTCTGTGTATGTGTGTACGTCAGTTGTCTGTGTATGTGTGTGTCTGTCAGTAGTCTGTGTATGTGTGTACGTCAGTAGTCTGTGTATGTGTGTGTACGTCAGTAGTCTGTGTATGTGTGTGTTTGTCAGTAGTCTGTGTATGTGTGTGTCAGTCAGTAGTCTGTGTATGTGTGTGTCATTCAGTAGTCTGTGTATGTGTGTGTCAGTCAGTAGTCTGTGTTTATGTGTTACGTCAATAGTCTGTGTATGTGTGTACGTCAGTTGTCTGTGTATGTGTGTGTCTGTCAGTAGTCTGTGTATGTGTGTACGTCAGTAGTCTGTGTATGTGTGTGTACGTCAGTAGTCTGTGTATGTGTGTGTTTGTCAGTAGTCTGTGTATGTGTGTGTCAGTCAGTAGTCTGTGTATGTGTGTGTCATTCAGTAGTCTGTGTATGTGTGTACATCAGTAGTCTGTGTATGTGTGTGTACGTCAGTAGTCTGTATATGTGTGTGTAAGTCAGTAGTCTGTGTATGTGTGTGTCAGTCAGTAGTCTGTGTATGTGTGTGTACGTCAGTAGTCTGTGTATGTGTGTGTACGTCAGTAGTCTGTGTATGTGTGTGTACGTCAGTAGTCTGTGCATGTGTGTGTCAGTCAGTAGTCTGTGTATGTGTGTGTACGTCAGTAGTCTGTGTATGTGTGTGTCAGTCAGTAGTCTGTGTATTTGTGTGTCAGTCAGTAGTCTGTGTATGTGTGTGTACGTCAGTAGTCTGTGTATGTGTGTGTCAGTCAGTAGTCTGTGTATTTGTGTGTCAGTCAGTAGTCTGTGTATGTGTGTGTACGTCAGTAGTCTGTGTATGTGTGTTTCATTAGTAGTCTGTGTATGTGTGTGTACGTCAGTAGTCTGTGTATGTGTGTGTACGTCAGTAGTCTGTGTATGTGTGTGTACGTTAGTAGTCTGTGTATGTGTGTGTACGTCAGTAGTCTGTGTATGTGTGTGTCAGTCAGTAGTCTGTGTATGTGTGTGTACGTCAGTAGTCTGTGCATGTGTGTACGTCAGTAGTCTATGTATGTGTGTGTCAGTCAGTAGTCTGTGTATGTGTGTGTCAGTCAGTAGTCTGTGCATGTGTGTGTACGTCAGTAGTCTGTGTATGTGTGTGTCAGTCAGTAGTCTGTGTATGTGTGTGTCAGTCAGAAGTCTGTGTATGTGTGTGTCAGTCAGTAGTCTGTGCATGTGTGTGTACGTCAGTAGTCTGTGTATGTGTTAGTACGTCAGTAGTCTTTGTATGTGTGTGTCAGTCAGTAGTCTGTGTATGTGTGTGTCAGTCAGTAGTCTGTGTATGTGTGTGTCAGTCAGAAGTCTGTGCATGTGTGTGTTCGTCAGTAGTCTGTGTATGTGTGTGTCAGTCAGTAGTCTGTGTATGTGTGTGTCAGTCAGTAGTCTGTGTATGTGTGTGTCATCAGTAGTCTGTGTATGTGTGTGTACGTCAGTAATCTGTGTATGTGTGTGTACGTCAGTAGTCTGTGTATGTGTGTGTACGTTAGTAGTCTGTGTATGTGTGTGTCAGTCAGTAGTCTGTGTATGTGTGTACGTCAGTAGTCTGTGTATGTGTGTGTCAGTCAGTATTCTGTGTATGTGTGTGTCAGTCAGTAGTCTGTGTATGTGTGTGTACGTCAGTAGTCTGTGCATGTGTGTACGTCAGTAGTCTATGTATGTGTGTGTCAGTCAGTAGTCTGTGTATGTGTGTGTCAGTCAATAGTCTGTGTATGTGTGTGTACGTCAGTAGTCTGTGTATGTGTGTGTACGTCAGTAGTCTGTGTATGTGTGTGTCAGTCAGTAGTCTGTGTATGTGTGTGTACATCAGTAGTCTTTGTATGTGTGTGTCAGTCAGTAGTCTGTGTATGTGTGTGTACGTTAGTAGTCTGTGTATGTGTGTGTCAGTCAGTAGTCTGTGTATGTGTGTGTCAGTCAGTAGTCTGTGTATGTGTGTGTACGTCAGTAGTCTGTGTATGTGTGTTTCATTAGTAGTCTGTGTATTTGTGTGTACGTCAGTAGTCTGTGTATGTGTGTGTCAGTCAGTATTCTGTGTATGTGTGTGTCAGTCAGTAGTCTGTGTATGTGTGTGTACGTCAGTAGTCTGTGCATGTGTGTACGTCAGTAGTCTATGTATGTGTGTGTCAGTCAGTAGTCTGTGTATGTGTGTGTCAGTCAATAGTCTGTGTATGTGTGTGTACGTCAGTAGTCTGTGTATGTGTGTGTACGTCAGTAGTCTGTGTATGTGTGTGTCAGTCAGTAGTCTGTGTATGTGTGTGTACGTCAGTAGTCTGTATATGTGTGTGTAAGTCAGTAGTCTGTGTGTTTCAGTCAGTAGTCTGTGTATGTGTGTGTACGTCAGTAGTCTGTGTATGTGTGTGTCAGTCAGTAGTCTGTGTATGCGTGTGTCAGTCAGTAGTCTGTGTATGTGTGTGTACGTCAGTAGTCTGTGTATGTGTGTGTCATTCAGTAGTCTGTGTATGTGTGTACATCAGTAGTCTGTGTATGTGTGTGTACGTCAGTAGTCTGTATATGTGTGTGTAAGTCAGTAGTCTGTGTATGTGTGTGTCAGTCAGTAGTCTGTGTATGTGTGTGTACGTCAGTAGTCTGTGTATGTGTGTGTACGTCAGTAGTCTGTGTATGTGTGTGTACGTCAGTAGTCTGTGTATGTGTGTGTCAGTCAGTAGTCTGTGTATGTGTGTGTACATCAGTAGTCTTTGTATGTGTGTGTCAGTCAGTAGTCTGTGTATGTGTGTGTACGTCAGTAGTCTGTGTATGTGTGTGTCAGTCAGTAGTCTGTGTATTTGTGTGTCAGTCAGTAGTCTGTGTATGTGTGTGTACGTCAGTAGTCTGTGTATGTGTGTTTCATTAGTAGTCTGTGTATGTGTGTGTACGTCAGTAGTCTGTGTATGTGTGTGTACGTCAGTAGTCTGTGTATGTGTGTGTACGTTAGTAGTCTGTGTATGTGTGTGTACGTCAGTAGTCTGTGCATGTGTGTACGTCAGTAGTCTATGTATGTGTGTGTCAGTCAGTAGTCTGTGTATGTGTGTGTCAGTCAGTAGTCTGTGCATGTGTGTGTACGTCAGTAGTCTGTGTATGTGTGTGTCAGTCAGTAGTCTGTGTATGTGTGTGTCAGTCAGAAGTCTGTGTATGTGTGTGTCAGTCAGTAGTCTGTGTATGTGTGTGTACGTCAGTAGTCTGTGTATGTGTTAGTACGTCAGTAGTCTTTGTATGTGTGTGTCAGTCAGTAGTCTGTGTATGTGTGTGTACGTCAGTAGTCTGTGTATGTGTTAGTACGTCAGTAGTCTTTGTATGTGTGTGTCAGTCAGTAGTCTGTGTATGTGTGTGTCAGTCAGTAGTCTGTGTATGTGTGTGTCAGTCAGAAGTCTGTGCATGTGTGTGTTCGTCAGTAGTCTGTGTATGTGTGTGTCAGTCAGTAGTCTGTGTATGTGTGTGTCAGTCAGTAGTCTGTGTATGTGTGTGTCATCAGTAGTCTGTGTATGTGTGTGTACGTCAGTAATCTGTGTATGTGTGTGTACGTCAGTAGTCTGTGTATGTGTGTGTACGTTAGTAGTCTGTGTATGTGTGTGTCAGTCAGTAGTCTGTGTATGTGTGTACGTCAGTAGTCTGTGTATGTGTGTGTCAGTCAGTATTCTGTGTATGTGTGTGTCAGTCAGTAGTCTGTGTATGTGTGTGTACGTCAGTAGTCTGTGCATGTGTGTACGTCAGTAGTCTATGTATGTGTGTGTCAGTCAGTAGTCTGTGTATGTGTGTGTCAGTCAATAGTCTGTGTATGTGTGTGTACGTCAGTAGTCTGTGTATGTGTGTGTACGTCAGTAGTCTGTGTATGTGTGTGTCAGTCAGTAGTCTGTGTATGTGTGTGTCAGTCAGTAGTCTGTGTATGTGTGTGTACATCAGTAGTCTTTGTATGTGTGTGTCAGTCAGTAGTCTGTGTATGTGTGTGTACGTCAGTAGTCTGTGTATGTGTGTGTCAGTCAGTAGTCTGTGTATGTGTGTGTCAGTCAGTAGTCTGTGTATGTGTGTGTACGTCAGTAGTCTGTGTATGTGTGTTTCATTAGTAGTCTGTGTATTTGTGTGTACGTCAGTAGTCTGTGTATGTGTGTGTCAGTCAGTATTCTGTGTATGTGTGTGTCAGTCAGTAGTCTGTGTATGTGTGTGTACGTCAGTAGTCTGTGCATGTGTGTACGTCAGTAGTCTATATATGTGTGTGTCAGTCAGTAGTCTGTGTATGTGTGTGTCAGTCAATAGTCTGTGTATGTGTGTGTACGTCAGTAGTCTGTGTATGTGTGTGTACGTCAGTAGTCTGTGTATGTGTGTGTCAGTCAGTAGTCTGTGTATGTGTGTGTATGTCAGTAGTCTGTATATGTGTGTGTAAGTCAGTAGTCTGTGTGTTTCAGTCAGTAGTCTGTGTATGTGTGTGTACGTCAGTAGTCTGTGTATGTGTGTGTCAGTCAGTAGTCTGTGTATGTGTGTGTACGTCAGTAGTCTGTGTATGTGTGTGTCATTCAGTAGTCTGTGTATGTGTGTACATCAGTAGTCTGTGTATGTGTGTGTACGTCAGTAGTCTGTATATGTGTGTGTAAGTCAGTAGTCTGTGTATGTGTGTGTCAGTCAGTAGTCTGTGTATGTGTGTGTACGTCAGTAGTCTGTGTATGTGTGTGTCAGTCAGTAGTCTGTGTATGTGTGTGTCAGTCAGTAGTCTGTGTATGTGTGTGTCAGTCAGTAGTCTGTGCATGTGTGTGTACGTCAGTAGTCTGTGTATGTGTGTGTCAGTCAGTAGTCTGTGTATGTGTGTGTCAGTCAGAAGTCTGTGTATGTGTGTGTCAGTCAGTAGTCTGTGTATGTGTGTGTACGTCAGTAGTCTGTGTATGTGTTAGTACGTCAGTAGTCTTTGTATGTGTGTGTCAGTCAGTAGTCTGTGTATGTGTGTGTCAGTCAGTAGTCTGTGTATGTGTGTGTCAGTCAGAAGTCTGTGCACGTGTGTGTTCGACAGTAGTCTTTGTATGTGTGTGTCAGTCAATAGTCTGTGTATGTGTGTTTCAGTCAGTAGTCTGTGTATGTGTGTGTACGTCAGTAGTCTGTTTATGTGTGTGTACGTCAGTAGTCTGTGCATGTGTGTGTCAGTCAGTAGTCTGTGTAGGTGTGTGTACGTCAGTAGTCTGTGTATGTGTGTGTCAGTCAGTAGTTTGTGTATGTGTGTGTCATTCAGTAGTCTGTGTATGTGTGTACATCAGTAGTCTGTGTATGTGTGTGTACGTCAGTAGTCTGTATATGTGTGTGTAAGTCAATAGTCTGTGTATGTGTGTTTCAGTCAGTAGTCTGTGTATGTGTGTGTACGTCAGTAGTCTGTGTATGTGTGAGTACGTCAGTAGTCTTTGTATGTGTGTGTCAGTCAGTAGTCTGTGTATGTGTGTGTACGTCAGTAGTCTGTGTATGTGTGTGTACGTCAGTAGTCTGTGTATGTGTGTGTACATCAGTAGTCTGTGTATGTGTGTGTACGTCAGTAGTCTGTGTATGTGTGTGTACGTCAGTAGTCTGTGTATGTGTGTGTACGTCAGTAGTCTGTGTATGTGTGTGTACGTCAGTAGTCTGTGTATGTGTGTGTCAGTCAGTAGTCTGTGTATGTGTGTGTACATCAGTAGTCTGTGCATGTGTGTCAGTCAGTAGTCTGTGTATGTGTGTGTACGTCAGTAGACTGTGAATGTGTGTGTCAGTCAGTAGTCTGTGTATGTGTGTGTCAGTCAGTAGTCTGTGAATGTGTGTGTCAGTCAGTAGTCTGTGTATGTGTGTGTCAGTCAGTAGTCTGTGTATGTGTGTGTCAGTCAGTAGTCTGTGTATGTGTGTGTATGTCAGTAGTCTGCGATTGTGTGTGTACGTCAGTCGTCTGTGTATGTGTGTGTACGTTAGTAGTCTGTGTATGTGTATGTCAGTCAGTAGTCTGTGTATGTGTGTGTAAGTCAGTAGGCTGCGTATGTGTGTGTCAGTCAGTAGTCTGTGTATGTGTATGTCAGTCAGTAGTCTGTGTATGTGTGTGTCAGTCAGTATTCTGTATATGTGTGTGTCAGTCAGTAGTCTGTGTATGTGTGTGTACGTCAGTAGTCTGTGCATGTGTGTACGTCAGTAGTCTATGTATGTGTGTGTCAGTCAGTAGTCTGTGTATGTGTGTGTCAGTCACTAGTCTGCGTATGTGTGTGTAAGTCAGTAGTCTGTGTATGTGTGTGTCAGTCAGTAGTCTGTGTATGTGTGTGTCAGTCAGTAGTCTGTGTATGTGTGTGTACGTCAGTAGTCTGTGAATGTGTGTGTAAGTCAGTAGTCTGTGTATGTGTGTGTCAGTCAGTAGTCTGTGTATGTGTGTGTACGTCAGTAGTCTGTATATGTGTGTGTCAGTCAGTAGTCTGTGTATGTGTGTGTACGTCAGTAGTCTGTGTATGTGTGTGTCAGTCAGTAGTCTGTGTATGAGTGTGTACGTCAGTAGTCTGTGAATGTGTGTGTCAGTCAGTAGTCTGTGTATGTGTGTGTCAGTCAGTAGTCTGTGTATGTATGTGTGTCAGTCAGTAGTCTGTGTATGTGTGTGTACGTCAGTAGTCTGTGTATGTGTGTACGTCAGTAGTCTGTGTATGTGTGTGTACGTTAGTAGTCTGTGTATGTGTGTGTCAGTCAGTAGTCTGTGTATGTGTGTGTACGTCAGTAGTCTGTGTATGTGTGTGTACGTCAGTAGTCTGTGTATGTGTGTGTACGGCAGTAGTCTGTGTATGTGTGAGTACGTCAGTAGTCTTTGTATGTGTGTGTCAGTCAGTAGTCTGTATGTGTGTGTACGTCAGTAGTCTGTGTATGTGTGTGTACGTCAGTAGTCTGTGTATGTGTGTGTCAGTCAGTAGTCTGTGTTTATGTGTTACGTCAATAGTCTGTGTATGTGTGTACGTCAGTTGTCTGTGTATGTGTGTGTCTGTCAGTAGTCTGTGTATGTGTGTACGTCAGTAGTCTGTGTATGTGTGTGTACGTCAGTAGTCTGTGTATGTGTGTGTTTGTCAGTAGTCTGTGTATGTGTGTGTCAGTCAGTAGTCTGTGTATGTGTGTGTCATTCAGTAGTCTGTGTATGTGTGTGTCAGTCAGTAGTCTGTGTTTATGTGTTACGTCAATAGTCTGTGTATGTGTGTACGTCAGTTGTCTGTGTATGTGTGTGTCTGTCAGTAGTCTGTGTATGTGTGTACGTCAGTAGTCTGTGTATGTGTGTGTACGTCAGTAGTCTGTGTATGTGTGTGTTTGTCAGTAGTCTGTGTATGTGTGTGTCAGTCAGTAGTCTGTGTATGTGTGTGTCATTCAGTAGTCTGTGTATGTGTGTGTACGTCAGTAGTCTGTGTATGTGTGTGTCAGTCAGTAGTCTGTGTATTTGTGTGTCAGTCAGTAGTCTGTGTATGTGTGTGTACGTCAGTAGTCTGTGTATGTGTGTGTCAGTCAGTAGTCTGTGTATTTGTGTGTCAGTCAGTAGTCTGTGTATGTGTGTGTACGTCAGTAGTCTGTGTATGTGTGTTTCATTAGTAGTCTGTGTATGTGTGTGTACGTCAGTAGTCTGTGTATGTGTGTGTACGTCAGTAGTCTGTGTATGTGTGTGTACGTTAGTAGTCTGTGTATGTGTGTGTACGTCAGTAGTCTGTGTATGTGTGTGTCAGTCAGTAGTCTGTGTATGTGTGTGTCAGTCAGAAGTCTGTGTATGTGTGTGTCAGTCAGTAGTCTGTGCATGTGTGATCATTAGTAGTCTGTGTATGTGTGTGTACGTCAGTAGTCTGTGTATGTGTGTGTACGTCAGTAGTCTGTGTATGTGTGTGTACGTTAGTAGTCTGTGTATGTGTGTGTACGTCAGTAGTCTGTGTATGTGTGTGTCAGTCAGTAGTCTGTGTATGTGTGTGTCAGTCAGAAGTCTGTGTATGTGTGTGTCAGTCAGTAGTCTGTGCATGTGTGTGTACGTCAGTAGTCTGTGTATGTGTTAGTACGTCAGTAGTCTTTGTATGTGTGTGTCAGTCAGTAGTCTGTGTATGTGTGTGTCAGTCAGTAGTCTGTGTATGTGTGTGTCAGTCAGAAGTCTGTGCATGTGTGTGTTCGTCAGTAGTCTGTGTATGTGTGTGTCAGTCAGTAGTCTGTGTATGTGTGTGTCAGTCAGTAGTCTGTGTATGTGTGTGTCATCAGTAGTCTGTGTATGTGTGTGTACGTCAGTAATCTGTGTATGTGTGTGTACGTCAGTAGTCTGTGTATGTGTGTGTACGTTAGTAGTCTGTGTATGTGTGTGTCAGTCAGTAGTCTGTGTATGTGTGTACGTCAGTAGTCTGTGTATGTGTGTGTCAGTCAGTATTCTGTGTATGTGTGTGTCAGTCAGTAGTCTGTGTATGTGTGTGTACGTCAGTAGTCTGTGCATGTGTGTACGTCAGTAGTCTATGTATGTGTGTGTCAGTCAGTAGTCTGTGTATGTGTGTGTCAGTCAATAGTCTGTGTATGTGTGTGTACGTCAGTAGTCTGTGTATGTGTGTGTACGTCAGTAGTCTGTGTATGTGTGTGTCAGTCAGTAGTCTGTGTATGTGTGTGTCAGTCAGTAGTCTGTGTATGTGTGTGTACATCAGTAGTCTTTGTATGTGTGTGTCAGTCAGTAGTCTGTGTATGTGTGTGTACGTTAGTAGTCTGTGTATGTGTGTGTCAGTCAGTAGTCTGTGTATGTGTGTGTCAGTCAGTAGTCTGTGTATGTGTGTGTACGTCAGTAGTCTGTGTATGTGTGTTTCATTAGTAGTCTGTGTATTTGTGTGTACGTCAGTAGTCTGTGTATGTGTGTGTCAGTCAGTATTCTGTGTATGTGTGTGTCAGTCAGTAGTCTGTGTATGTGTGTGTACGTCAGTAGTCTGTGCATGTGTGTACGTCAGTAGTCTATGTATGTGTGTGTCAGTCAGTAGTCTGTGTATGTGTGTGTCAGTCACTAGTCTGCGTATGTGTGTGTAAGTCAGTAGTCTGTGTATGTGTGTGTCAGTCAGTAGTCTGTGTATGTGTGTGTCAGTCAGTAGTCTGTGTATGTGTGTGTACGTCAGTAGTCTGTGAATGTGTGTGTAAGTCAGTAGTCTGTGTATGTGTGTGTCAGTCAGTAGTCTGTGTATGTGTGTGTACGTCAGTAGTCTGTATATGTGTGTGTCAGTCAGTAGTCTGTGTATGTGTGTGTACGTCAGTAGTCTGTGTATGTGTGTGTCAGTCAGTAGTCTGTGTATGAGTGTGTACGTCAGTAGTCTGTGAATGTGTGTGTCAGTCAGTAGTCTGTGTATGTGTGTGTCAGTCAGTAGTCTGTGTATGTGTGTGTCAGTCAGTAGTCTGTGTATGTGTGTGTACGTCAGTAGTCTGTGTATGTGTGTACGTCAGTAGTCTGTGTATGTGTGTGTACGTTAGTAGTCTGTGTATGTGTGTGTCAGTCAGTAGTCTGTGTATGTGTGTGTACGTCAGTAGTCTGTGTATGTGTGTGTACGTCAGTAGTCTGTGTATGTGTGTGTACGGCAGTAGTCTGTGTATGTGTGAGTACGTCAGTAGTCTTTGTATGTGTGTGTCAGTCAGTAGTCTGTATGTGTGTGTACGTCAGTAGTCTGTGTATGTGTGTGTACGTCAGTAGTCTGTGTATGTGTGTGTCAGTCAGTAGTCTGTGTTTATGTGTTACGTCAATAGTCTGTGTATGTGTGTACGTCAGTTGTCTGTGTATGTGTGTGTCTGTCAGTAGTCTGTGTATGTGTGTACGTCAGTAGTCTGTGTATGTGTGTGTACGTCAGTAGTCTGTGTATGTGTGTGTTTGTCAGTAGTCTGTGTATGTGTGTGTCAGTCAGTAGTCTGTGTATGTGTGTGTCATTCAGTAGTCTGTGTATGTGTGTGTCAGTCAGTAGTCTGTGTTTATGTGTTACGTCAATAGTCTGTGTATGTGTGTACGTCAGTTGTCTGTGTATGTGTGTGTCTGTCAGTAGTCTGTGTATGTGTGTACGTCAGTAGTCTGTGTATGTGTGTGTACGTCAGTAGTCTGTGTATGTGTGTGTTTGTCAGTAGTCTGTGTATGTGTGTGTCAGTCAGTAGTCTGTGTATGTGTGTGTCATTCAGTAGTCTGTGTATGTGTGTACATCAGTAGTCTGTGTATGTGTGTGTACGTCAGTAGTCTGTATATGTGTGTGTAAGTCAGTAGTCTGTGTATGTGTGTGTCAGTCAGTAGTCTGTGTATGTGTGTGTACGTCAGTAGTCTGTGTATGTGTGTGTACGTCAGTAGTCTGTGTATGTGTGTGTACGTCAGTAGTCTGTGCATGTGTGTGTCAGTCAGTAGTCTGTGTATGTGTGTGTACGTCAGTAGTCTGTGTATGTGTGTGTCAGTCAGTAGTCTGTGTATTTGTGTGTCAGTCAGTAGTCTGTGTATGTGTGTGTACGTCAGTAGTCTGTGTATGTGTGTGTCAGTCAGTAGTCTGTGTATTTGTGTGTCAGTCAGTAGTCTGTGTATGTGTGTGTACGTCAGTAGTCTGTGTATGTGTGTTTCATTAGTAGTCTGTGTATGTGTGTGTACGTCAGTAGTCTGTGTATGTGTGTGTACGTCAGTAGTCTGTGTATGTGTGTGTACGTTAGTAGTCTGTGTATGTGTGTGTACGTCAGTAGTCTGTGTATGTGTGTGTCAGTCAGTAGTCTGTGTATGTGTGTGTACGTCAGTAGTCTGTGCATGTGTGTACGTCAGTAGTCTATGTATGTGTGTCAGTCAGTAGTCTGTGTATGTGTGTGTCAGTCAGTAGTCTGTGCATGTGTGTGTACGTCAGTAGTCTGTGTATGTGTGTGTCAGTCAGTAGTCTGTGTATGTGTGTGTCAGTCAGAAGTCTGTGTATGTGTGTGTCAGTCAGTAGTCTGTGCATGTGTGTGTACGTCAGTAGTCTGTGTATGTGTTAGTACGTCAGTAGTCTTTGTATGTGTGTGTCAGTCAGTAGTCTGTGTATGTGTGTGTCAGTCAGTAGTCTGTGTATGTGTGTGTCAGTCAGAAGTCTGTGCATGTGTGTGTTCGTCAGTAGTCTGTGTATGTGTGTGTCAGTCAGTAGTCTGTGTATGTGTGTGTCAGTCAGTAGTCTGTGTATGTGTGTGTCATCAGTAGTCTGTGTATGTGTGTGTACGTCAGTAATCTGTGTATGTGTGTGTACGTCAGTAGTCTGTGTATGTGTGTGTACGTTAGTAGTCTGTGTATGTGTGTGTCAGTCAGTAGTCTGTGTATGTGTGTACGTCAGTAGTCTGTGTATGTGTGTGTCAGTCAGTATTCTGTGTATGTGTGTGTCAGTCAGTAGTCTGTGTATGTGTGTGTACGTCAGTAGTCTGTGCATGTGTGTACGTCAGTAGTCTATGTATGTGTGTGTCAGTCAGTAGTCTGTGTATGTGTGTGTCAGTCAATAGTCTGTGTATGTGTGTGTACGTCAGTAGTCTGTGTATGTGTGTGTACGTCAGTAGTCTGTGTATGTGTGTGTCAGTCAGTAGTCTGTGTATGTGTGTGTCAGTCAGTAGTCTGTGTATGTGTGTGTACATCAGTAGTCTTTGTATGTGTGTGTCAGTCAGTAGTCTGTGTATGTGTGTGTACGTTAGTAGTCTGTGTATGTGTGTGTCAGTCAGTAGTCTGTGTATGTGTGTGTCAGTCAGTAGTCTGTGTATGTGTGTGTACGTCAGTAGTCTGTGTATGTGTGTTTCATTAGTAGTCTGTGTATTTGTGTGTACGTCAGTAGTCTGTGTATGTGTGTGTCAGTCAGTATTCTGTGTATGTGTGTGTCAGTCAGTAGTCTGTGTATGTGTGTGTACGTCAGTAGTCTGTGCATGTGTGTACGTCAGTAGTCTATGTATGTGTGTGTCAGTCAGTAGTCTGTGTATGTGTGTGTCAGTCAATAGTCTGTGTATGTGTGTGTACGTCAGTAGTCTGTGTATGTGTGTGTACGTCAGTAGTCTGTGTATGTGTGTGTCAGTCAGTAGTCTGTGTATGTGTGTGTACGTCAGTAGTCTGTATATGTGTGTGTAAGTCAGTAGTCTGTGTGTTTCAGTCAGTAGTCTGTGTATGTGTGTGTACGTCAGTAGTCTGTGTATGTGTGTGTCAGTCAGTAGTCTGTGTATGCGTGTGTCAGTCAGTAGTCTGTGTATGTGTGTGTACGTCAGTAGTCTGTGTATGTGTGTGTCATTCAGTAGTCTGTGTATGTGTGTACATCAGTAGTCTGTGTATGTGTGTGTACGTCAGTAGTCTGTATATGTGTGTGTAAGTCAGTAGTCTGTGTATGTGTGTGTCAGTCAGTAGTCTGTGTATGTGTGTGTACGTCAGTAGTCTGTGTATGTGTGTTTCATTAGTAGTCTGTGTATTTGTGTGTACGTCAGTAGTCTGTGTATGTGTGTGTCAGTCAGTATTCTGTGTATGTGTGTGTCAGTCAGTAGTCTGTGTATGTGTGTGTACGTCAGTAGTCTGTGCATGTGTGTACGTCAGTAGTCTATGTATGTGTGTGTCAGTCAGTAGTCTGTGTATGTGTGTGTCAGTCACTAGTCTGCGTATGTGTAAGTCAGTAGTCTGTGTATGTGTGTGTCAGTCAGTAGTCTGTGTATGTGTGTGTCAGTCAGTAGTCTGTGTATGTGTGTGTACGTCAGTAGTCTGTGAATGTGTGTGTAAGTCAGTAGTCTGTGTATGTGTGTGTCAGTCAGTAGTCTGTGTATGTGTGTGTACGTCAGTAGTCTGTATATGTGTGTGTCAGTCAGTAGTCTGTGTATGTGTGTGTACGTCAGTAGTCTGTGTATGTGTGTGTCAGTCAGTAGTCTGTGTATGAGTGTGTACGTCAGTAGTCTGTGAATGTGTGTGTCAGTCAGTAGTCTGTGTATGTGTGTGTCAGTCAGTAGTCTGTGTATGTGTGTGTCAGTCAGTAGTCTGTGTATGTGTGTGTACGTCAGTAGTCTGTGTATGTGTGTACGTCAGTAGTCTGTGTATGTGTGTGTACGTTAGTAGTCTGTGTATGTGTGTGTCAGTCAGTAGTCTGTGTATGTGTGTGTACGTCAGTAGTCTGTGTATGTGTGTGTACGTCAGTAGTCTGTGTATGTGTGTGTACGGCAGTAGTCTGTGTATGTGTGAGTACGTCAGTAGTCTTTGTATGTGTGTGTCAGTCAGTAGTCTGTATGTGTGTGTACGTCAGTAGTCTGTGTATGTGTGTGTACGTCAGTAGTCTGTGTATGTGTGTGTCAGTCAGTAGTCTGTGTTTATGTGTTACGTCAATAGTCTGTGTATGTGTGTACGTCAGTTGTCTGTGTATGTGTGTGTCTGTCAGTAGTCTGTGTATGTGTGTACGTCAGTAGTCTGTGTATGTGTGTGTACGTCAGTAGTCTGTGTATGTGTGTGTTTGTCAGTAGTCTGTGTATGTGTGTGTCAGTCAGTAGTCTGTGTATGTGTGTGTCATTCAGTAGTCTGTGTATGTGTGTGTCAGTCAGTAGTCTGTGTTTATGTGTTACGTCAATAGTCTGTGTATGTGTGTACGTCAGTTGTCTGTGTATGTGTGTGTCTGTCAGTAGTCTGTGTATGTGTGTACGTCAGTAGTCTGTGTATGTGTGTGTACGTCAGTAGTCTGTGTATGTGTGTGTTTGTCAGTAGTCTGTGTATGTGTGTGTCAGTCAGTAGTCTGTGTATGTGTGTGTCATTCAGTAGTCTGTGTATGTGTGTACATCAGTAGTCTGTGTATGTGTGTGTACGTCAGTAGTCTGTATATGTGTGTGTAAGTCAGTAGTCTGTGTATGTGTGTGTCAGTCAGTAGTCTGTGTATGTGTGTGTACGTCAGTAGTCTGTGTATGTGTGTGTACGTCAGTAGTCTGTGTATGTGTGTGTACGTCAGTAGTCTGTGCATGTGTGTGTCAGTCAGTAGTCTGTGTATGTGTGTGTACGTCAGTAGTCTGTGTATGTGTGTGTCAGTCAGTAGTCTGTGTATTTGTGTGTCAGTCAGTAGTCTGTGTATGTGTGTGTACGTCAGTAGTCTGTGTATGTGTGTGTCAGTCAGTAGTCTGTGTATTTGTGTGTCAGTCAGTAGTCTGTGTATGTGTGTGTACGTCAGTAGTCTGTGTATGTGTGTTTCATTAGTAGTCTGTGTATGTGTGTGTACGTCAGTAGTCTGTGTATGTGTGTGTACGTCAGTAGTCTGTGTATGTGTGTGTACGTTAGTAGTCTGTGTATGTGTGTGTACGTCAGTAGTCTGTGTATGTGTGTGTCAGTCAGTAGTCTGTGTATGTGTGTGTACGTCAGTAGTCTGTGCATGTGTGTACGTCAGTAGTCTATGTATGTGTGTGTCAGTCAGTAGTCTGTGTATGTGTGTGTCAGTCAGTAGTCTGTGCATGTGTGTGTACGTCAGTAGTCTGTGTATGTGTGTGTCAGTCAGTAGTCTGTGTATGTGTGTGTCAGTCAGAAGTCTGTGTATGTGTGTGTCAGTCAGTAGTCTGTGCATGTGTGTGTACGTCAGTAGTCTGTGTATGTGTTAGTACGTCAGTAGTCTTTGTATGTGTGTGTCAGTCAGTAGTCTGTGTATGTGTGTGTCAGTCAGTAGTCTGTGTATGTGTGTGTCAGTCAGAAGTCTGTGCATGTGTGTGTTCGTCAGTAGTCTGTGTATGTGTGTGTCAGTCAGTAGTCTGTGTATGTGTGTGTCAGTCAGTAGTCTGTGTATGTGTGTGTCATCAGTAGTCTGTGTATGTGTGTGTACGTCAGTAATCTGTGTATGTGTGTGTACGTCAGTAGTCTGTGTATGTGTGTGTACGTTAGTAGTCTGTGTATGTGTGTGTCAGTCAGTAGTCTGTGTATGTGTGTACGTCAGTAGTCTGTGTATGTGTGTGTCAGTCAGTATTCTGTGTATGTGTGTGTCAGTCAGTAGTCTGTGTATGTGTGTGTACGTCAGTAGTCTGTGCATGTGTGTACGTCAGTAGTCTATGTATGTGTGTGTCAGTCAGTAGTCTGTGTATGTGTGTGTCAGTCAATAGTCTGTGTATGTGTGTGTACGTCAGTAGTCTGTGTATGTGTGTGTACGTCAGTAGTCTGTGTATGTGTGTGTCAGTCAGTAGTCTGTGTATGTGTGTGTCAGTCAGTAGTCTGTGTATGTGTGTGTACATCAGTAGTCTTTGTATGTGTGTGTCAGTCAGTAGTCTGTGTATGTGTGTGTACGTCAGTAGTCTGTGTATGTGTGTGTCAGTCAGTAGTCTGTGTATGTGTGTGTCAGTCAGTAGTCTGTGTATGTGTGTGTACGTCAGTAGTCTGTGTATGTGTGTTTCATTAGTAGTCTGTGTATTTGTGTGTACGTCAGTAGTCTGTGTATGTGTGTGTCAGTCAGTATTCTGTGTATGTGTGTGTCAGTCAGTAGTCTGTGTATGTGTGTGTACGTCAGTAGTCTGTGCATGTGTGTACGTCAGTAGTCTATGTATGTGTGTGTCAGTCAGTAGTCTGTGTATGTGTGTGTCAGTCAATAGTCTGTGTATGTGTGTGTACGTCAGTAGTCTGTGTATGTGTGTGTACGTCAGTAGTCTGTGTATGTGTGTGTCAGTCAGTAGTCTGTGTATGTGTGTGTACGTCAGTAGTCTGTATATGTGTGTGTAAGTCAGTAGTCTGTGTGTTTCAGTCAGTAGTCTGTGTATGTGTGTGTACGTCAGTAGTCTGTGTATGTGTGTGTCAGTCAGTAGTCTGTGTATGCGTGTGTCAGTCAGTAGTCTGTGTATGTGTGTGTACGTCAGTAGTCTGTGTATGTGTGTGTCATTCAGTAGTCTGTGTATGTGTGTACATCAGTAGTCTGTGTATGTGTGTGTACGTCAGTAGTCTGTATATGTGTGTGTAAGTCAGTAGTCTGTGTATGTGTGGGTCAGTCAGTAGTCTGTGTATGTGTGTGTACGTCAGTAGTCTGTGTATGTGTGTGTACGTCAGTAGTCTGTGTATGTGTGTGTACGTCAGTAGTCTGTGTATGTGTGTGTCAGTCAGTAGTCTGTGTATGTGTGTACATCAGTAGTCTTTGTATGTGTGTGTCAGTCAGTAGTCTGTGTATGTGTGTGTACGTCAGTAGTCTGTGTATGTGTGTGTCAGTCAGTAGTCTGTGTATTTGTGTGTCAGTCAGTAGTCTGTGTATGTGTGTGTACGTCAGTAGTCTGTGTATGTGTGTTTCATTAGTAGTCTGTGTATGTGTGTGTACGTCAGTAGTCTGTGTATGTGTGTGTACGTCAGTAGTCTGTGTATGTGTGTGTACGTTAGTAGTCTGTGTATGTGTGTGTACGTCAGTAGTCTGTGCATGTGTGTACGTCAGTAGTCTATGTATGTGTGTGTCAGTCAGTAGTCTGTGTATGTGTGTGTCAGTCAGTAGTCTGTGCATGTGTGTGTACGTCAGTAGTCTGTGTATGTGTGTGTCAGTCAGTAGTCTGTGTATGTGTGTGTCAGTCAGAAGTCTGTGTATGTGTGTGTCAGTCAGTAGTCTGTGTATGTGTGTGTACGTCAGTAGTCTGTGTATGTGTTAGTACGTCAGTAGTCTTTGTATGTGTGTGTCAGTCAGTAGTCTGTGTATGTGTGTGTCAGTCAGTAGTCTGTGTATGTGTGTGTCAGTCAGAAGTCTGTGCATGTGTGTGTTCGTCAGTAGTCTGTGTATGTGTGTGTCAGTCAGTAGTCTGTGTATGTGTGTACGTCAGTAGTCTGTGTATGTGTGTGTACGTCAGTAGTCTGTGTATGTGTGTGTACGTCAGTAGTCTGTGTATGTGTGTGTACGTTAGTAGTCTGTGTATGTGTGTGTCAGTCAGTAGTCTGTGTATGTGTGTGTACGTCAGTAGTCTGTGTATGTGTGTGTCAGTCAGTATTCTGTGTATGTGTGTGTCAGTCAGTAGTCTGTGTATGTGTGTGTACGTCAGTAGTCTGTGCATGTGTGTACGTCAGTAGTCTATGATGTTGTGTGTCGTGGGGTGTCAGTCAGTAGTCTGTGTATGTGTGTGTCAGTCAATAGTCTGTGTATGTGTGTGTACGTCAGTAGTCTGTGTATGTGTGTGTACGTCAGTAGTCTGTGTATGTGTGTGTCAGTCAGTAGTCTGTGTATGTGTGTGTCAGTCAGTAGTCTGTGTATGTGTGTGTACATCAGTAGTCTTTGTATGTGTGTGTCAGTCAGTAGTCTGTGTATGTGTGTGTACGTCAGTAGTCTGTGTATGTGTGTGTCAGTCAGTAGTCTGTGTATGTGTGTGTCAGTCAGTAGTCTGTGTATGTGTGTGTACGTCAGTAGTCTGTGTATGTGTGTTTCATTAGTAGTCTGTGTATTTGTGTGTACGTCAGTAGTCTGTGTATGTGTGTGTCAGTCAGTATTCTGTGTATGTGTGTGTCAGTCAGTAGTCTGTGTATGTGTGTGTACGTCAGTAGTCTGTGCATGTGTGTACGTCAGTAGTCTATGTATGTGTGTGTCAGTCAGTAGTCTGTGTATGTGTGTGTCAGTCAATAGTCTGTGTATGTGTGTGTACGTCAGTAGTCTGTGTATGTGTGTGTCAGTCAGTAGTCTGTGTATGTGTGTGTACGTCAGTAGTCTGTATATGTGTGTGTAAGTCAGTAGTCTGTGTGTTTCAGTCAGTAGTCCGTGTATGTGTGTGTACGTCAGTAGTCTGTGTATGTGTGTGTCAGTCAGTAGTCTGTGTATGTGTGTGTCAGTCAGTAGTCTGTGTATGTGTGTGTACGTCAGTAGTCTGTGTATGTGTGTGTACGTCAGTAGTCTTTGTACGTGTGTGTCAGTTAGTAGTCTGTGTATGTGTGTGTACGTCAGTAGTCTGTGTATGTGTGTGTCAGTCAGAAATCTGTGTATGTGTGTGTCAGTCAGTAGTCTGTGTATGTGTGTACATCAGTAGTCTGTGTATGTGTGTGTACGTCAGTAGTCTGTATATGTGTGTGTACGTCAGTAGTCTGTGTATGTGTGTGTACGTCAGTAGTCTGTGTATGTGTGTGTCAGTCAGTAGTCTGTGTATGTGTGTGTCAGTCAGTAGTCTGTGTATGTGTGTGTATGTCAGTAGTCTGTGTATGTGTGTGTACGTCAGTAGTCTGTGTATGTGTGTGTCAGTCAGTAGTCTGTGTATGTGTGTGTACGTCAGTAGTCTGTGTATGTGTGTGTACATCAGTAGTCTGTGTATGTGTGTGTACGTCAGTAGTCTGTGTATGTGTGTGTACGTCAGTAGTCTGTATATGTGTGTGTAAGTCAATAGTCTGTGTATGTGTGTTTCAGTCAGTAGTCTGTGTATGTGTGTGTACGTCAGTAGTCTGTGTATGTGTGTGTACGTCAGTAGTCTGTGTATGTGTGTGTCAGTCAGTAGTCTGTGTATGTGTGTGTACGTCAGTAGTCTGTGTATGTGTGTGTACATCAGTAGTCTGTGTATGTGTGTGTACGTCAGTAGTCTGTGTATGTGTGAGTACGTCAGTAGTCTTTGTATGTGTGTGTCAGTCAGTAGTCTGTGTATGTGTGTGTATGTCAGTAGTCTGTGTATGTGTGTGTACGTCAGTAGTCTGTGTATGTGTGTGTACATCAGTAGTCTGTGTATGTGTGTGTACGTCAGTAGTCTGTGTATGTGTGTACGTCAGTAGTCTGTGTATGTGTGTGTACGTCAGTAGTCTGTGTATGTGTGTGTACGTCAGTAGTCTGTGTATGTGTGTGTCAGTCAGTAGTCTGTGTATGTGTGTGTACATCAGTAGTCTGTGTATGTGTGTCAGTCAGTAGTCTGTGTATGTGTGTGTACGTCAGTAGTCTGTGAATATGTGTGTCAGTCAGTAGTCTGTGTATGTGTGTGTCAGTCAATAGTCTGTGAATGTGTGTGTCAGTCAGTAGTCTGTGTATGTGTGAGTACGTCAGTAGTCTGTGTATGTGTGAGTACGTCAGTAGTCTTTGTATGTGTGTGTCAGTCAGTAGTCTGTGCATGTGTGTGTACGTCAGTAGTCTGTGTATGTGTGTGTACGTCAGTAGTCTGTGTATGTGTGTGTACGTCAGTAGGCTGTGTATGTGTGTGTCAGTCAGTAGTCTGTGTATGTGTGTGTACGTCAGTAGTCTGTGTATGTGTGTGTCAGTCAGTAGTCTGTGTATGTGTGTATATGTCAGTAGTCTGTGTATGTGTGTGTCAGTCAGTAGTCTGTGTATGTGTGTGTACGTCAGTAGTCTGTGTATGTGTGTGTCAGTCAGTAGTCTGTGTATGTGTGTGTACGTCAGTCAGTACTCTGTTTTTGTGTGTGTACGTCAATAGTCTGTGTATGTGTGTGTACGTCAGTAGTCTGTGTATGTGTGTGTCTGTCAGTAGTCTGTGTATGTGTGTACGTCAGTAGTCTGTGTATGTGTTTGTACGTCAGTAGTCTGTGTACGTGTGTGTACATCAGTAGGCTGTGTATGTGTGTGTCAGTCAGTAGTCTGTGTATGTGTGTGTCAGTCAGTAGTCTGTGTATGTGTGTGTCATGCAGTAGTCTGTGTATGTGTGTACATCAGTAGTCTGTGTATGTGTGTGTCAGTCATTAGTCTGTGTATGTGTGTGTACGTCAGTAGTCTGTGTATGTGTGTACGTCAGTAGTCTGTGTATGTGTGTGTACGTCAGTAGTCTGTGTATGTGTGTGTCAGTCAGTAGTCTGTGTATGTGTGTGTACGTCAGTAGTCTGTGTATGTGTGTGTACGTCAGTAGTCTGTGTATGTGTGTGTCAGTCAGTAGTCTGTGTATGTGTGTGTACTTCAGTAGTCTTTGTATGTGTGTGTCAGTCAGTAGTCTGTGTATGTGTGTGTCAGTCAGTAGTCTGTGTATTTGTGTGTCAGTCAGTAGTCTGTGTATGTGTGTGTACGTCAGTAGTCTGTGTATGTGTGTTTCATTAGTAGTCTGTGTATGTGTGTGTACGTCAGTAGTCTGTGTATGTGTGTGTACGTCAGTAGTCTGTGTATGTGTGTGTACGTTAGTAGTCTGTGTATGTGTGTGTACGTCAGTAGTCTGTGTATGTGTGTGTCAGTCAGTAGTCTGTGTATGTGTGTGTACGTCAGTAGTCTGTGCATGTGTGTACGTCAGTAGTCTATGTATGTGTGTGTCAGTCAGTAGTCTGTGTATGTGTGTGTCAGTCAGTAGTCTGTGCATGTGTGTGTACGTCAGTAGTCTGTGTATGTGTGTGTCAGTCAGTAGTCTGTGTATGTGTGTCAGTCAGAAGTCTGTGTATGTGTGTGTCAGTCAGTAGTCTGTGTATGTGTGTGTACGTCAGTAGTCTGTGTATGTGTTAGTATGTCAGTAGTCTTTGTATGTGTGTGTCAGTCAGTAGTCTGTGTATGTGTGTGTCAGTCAGTAGTCTGTGTATGTGTGCGTCAGTCAGAAGTCTGTGCATGTGTGTGTTCGTTAGTAGTCTGTGTATGTGTGTGTCAGTCAGTAGTCTGTGTATGTGTGTGTCAGTCAGTAGTCTGTGTATGTGTGTGTCATCAGTAGTCTGTGTATGTGTGTGTACGTCAGTAATCTGTGTATGTGTGTGTACGTCAGTAGTCTGTGTATGTGTGTGTACGTTAGTAGTCTGTGTATGTGTGTGTCAGTCAGTAGTCTGTGTATGTGTGTGTACGTCAGTAGTCTGTGTATGTGTGTGTCAGTCAGTATTCTGTGTATGTGTGTGTCAGTCAGTAGTCTGTGTATGTGTGTGTACGTCAGTAGTCTGTGCATGTGTGTACGTCAGTAGTCTATGTATGTGTGTGTCAGTCAGTAGTCTGTGTATGTGTGTGTCAGTCAATAGTCTGTGTATGTGTGTGTACGTCAGTAGTCTGTGTATGTGTGTGTACGTCAGTAGTCTGTGTATGTGTGTGTCAGTCAGTAGTCTGTGTATGTGTGTGTCAGTCAGTAGTCTGTGTATGTGTGTGTACATCAGTAGTCTTTGTATGTGTGTGTCAGTCAGTAGTCTGTGTATGTGTGTGTACGTCAGTAGTCTGTGTATGTGTGTGTCAGTCAGTAGTCTGTGTATGTGTGTGTCAGTCAGTAGTCTGTGTATGTGTGTGTACGTCAGTAGTCTGTGTATGTGTGTTTCATTAGTAGTCTGTGTATTTGTGTGTACGTCAGTAGTCTGTGTATGTGTGTGTCAGTCAGTATTCTGTGTATGTGTGTGTCAGTCAGTAGTCTGTGTATGTGTGTGTACGTCAGTAGTCTGTGCATGTGTGTACGTCAGTAGTCTATGTATGTGTGTGTCAGTCAGTAGTCTGTGTATGTGTGTGTCAGTCAATAGTCTGTGTATGTGTGTGTACGTCAGTAGTCTGTGTATGTGTGTGTACGTCAGTAGTCTGTGTATGTGTGTGTCAGTCAGTAGTCTGTGTATGTGTGTGTCAGTCAGTAGTCTGTGTATGTGTGTGTACATCAGTAGTCTTTGTATGTGTGTGTCAGTCAGTAGTCTGTGTATGTGTGTGTACGTCAGTAGTCTGTGTATGTGTGTGTCAGTCAGTAGTCTGTGTATTTGTGTGTCAGTCAGTAGTCTGTGTATGTGTGTGTACGTCAGTAGTCTGTGTATGTGTGTTTCATTAGTAGTCTGTGTATGTGTGTGTACGTCAGTAGTCTGTGTATGTGTGTGTACGTCAGTAGTCTGTGTATGTGTGTGTACGTTAGTAGTCTGTGTATGTGTGTGTACGTCAGTAGTCTGTGCATGTGTGTACGTCAGTAGTCTATGTATGTGTGTGTCAGTCAGTAGTCTGTGTATGTGTGTGTCAGTCAGTAGTCTGTGCATGTGTGTGTACGTCAGTAGTCTGTGTATGTGTGTGTCAGTCAGTAGTCTGTGTATGTGTGTGTCAGTCAGAAGTCTGTGTATGTGTGTGTCAGTCAGTAGTCTGTGTATGTGTGTGTACGTCAGTAGTCTGTGTATGTGTTAGTACGTCAGTAGTCTTTGTATGTGTGTGTCAGTCAGTAGTCTGTGTATGTGTGTGTCAGTCAGTAGTCTGTGTATGTGTGTGTCAGTCAGAAGTCTGTGCATGTGTGTGTTCGTCAGTAGTCTGTGTATGTGTGTGTCAGTCAGTAGTCTGTGTATGTGTGTACGTCAGTAGTCTGTGTATGTGTGTGTACGTCAGTAGTCTGTGTATGTGTGTGTACGTCAGTAGTCTGTGTATGTGTGTGTACGTTAGTAGTCTGTGTATGTGTGTGTCAGTCAGTAGTCTGTGTATGTGTGTGTACGTCAGTAGTCTGTGTATGTGTGTGTCAGTCAGTATTCTGTGTATGTGTGTGTCAGTCAGTAGTCTGTGTATGTGTGTGTACGTCAGTAGTCTGTGCATGTGTGTACGTCAGTAGTCTATGTATGTGTGTGTCAGTCAGTAGTCTGTGTATGTGTGTGTCAGTCAATAGTCTGTGTATGTGTGTGTACGTCAGTAGTCTGTGTATGTGTGTGTACGTCAGTAGTCTGTGTATGTGTGTGTCAGTCAGTAGTCTGTGTATGTGTGTGTCAGTCAGTAGTCTGTGTATGTGTGTGTACATCAGTAGTCTTTGTATGTGTGTGTCAGTCAGTAGTCTGTGTATGTGTGTGTACGTCAGTAGTCTGTGTATGTGTGTGTCAGTCAGTAGTCTGTGTATGTGTGTGTCAGTCAGTAGTCTGTGTATGTGTGTGTACGTCAGTAGTCTGTGTATGTGTGTTTCATTAGTAGTCTGTGTATTTGTGTGTACGTCAGTAGTCTGTGTATGTGTGTGTCAGTCAGTATTCTGTGTATGTGTGTGTCAGTCAGTAGTCTGTGTATGTGTGTGTACGTCAGTAGTCTGTGCATGTGTGTACGTCAGTAGTCTATGTATGTGTGTGTCAGTCAGTAGTCTGTGTATGTGTGTGTCAGTCAATAGTCTGTGTATGTGTGTGTACGTCAGTAGTCTGTGTATGTGTGTGTCAGTCAGTAGTCTGTGTATGTGTGTGTACGTCAGTAGTCTGTATATGTGTGTGTAAGTCAGTAGTCTGTGTGTTTCAGTCAGTAGTCTGTGTATGTGTGTGTACGTCAGTAGTCTGTGTATGTGTGTGTCAGTCAGTAGTCTGTGTATGTGTGTGTCAGTCAGTAGTCTGTGTATGTGTGTGTACGTCAGTAGTCTGTGTATGTGTGTGTACGTCAGTAGTCTTTGTATGTGTGTGTCAGTTAGTAGTCTGTGTATGTGTGTGTTCGTCAGTAGTCTGTGTATGTGTGTGTCAGTCAGAAATCTGTGTATGTGTGTGTCAGTCAGTAGTCTGTGTATGTGTGTACATCAGTAGTCTGTGTATGTGTGTGTACGTCAGTAGTCTGTATATGTGTGTGTACGTCAGTAGTCTGTGTATGTGTGTGTACGTCAGTAGTCTGTGTATGTGTGTGTCAGTCAGTAGTCTGTGTATGTGTGTGTCAGTCAGTAGTCTGTGTATGTGTGTGTATGTCAGTAGTCTGTGTATGTGTGTGTACGTCAGTAGTCTGTGTATGTGTGTGTCAGTCAGTAGTCTGTGTATGTGTGTGTACGTCAGTAGTCTGTGTATGTGTGTGTACATCAGTAGTCTGTGTATGTGTGTGTACGTCAGTAGTCTGTGTATGTGTGTGTACGTCAGTAGTCTGTATATGTGTGTGTAAGTCAATAGTCTGTGTATGTGTGTTTCAGTCAGTAGTCTGTGTATGTGTGTGTACGTCAGTAGTCTGTGTATGTGTGTGTACGTCAGTAGTCTGTGTATGTGTGTGTCAGTCAGTAGTCTGTGTAGTTGTGGTACGTCAGTAGTCTGTGTGTGTCAGTCAGTCTGTGTATGTGTGTGTACGTCAGTAGTCTGTGTATGTGTGTGTACGTCAGTAGTCTGTGTATGGTAGTTGTAGTGCTGTGTATGTCTTGTACTGTCAGTAGTCTGTCAGTTGTGTGTGTGTCGTCAGTAGTCTGTGTATGTGTGAGTACGTCAGTAGTCTTTGTATGTGTGTGTCAGTCAGTAGTCTGTGTATGTGTGTGTATGTCAGTAGTCTGTGTATGTGTGTGTACGTCAGTAGTCTGTGTATGTGTGTGTACATCAGTAGTCTGTGTATGTGTGTGTACGTCAGTAGTCTGTGTATGTGTGTACGTCAGTAGTCTGTGTATGTGTGTGTACGTCAGTAGTCTGTGTATGTGTGTGTACGTCAGTAGTCTGTGTATGTGTGTGTCAGTCAGTAGTCTGTGTATGTGTGTGTACATCAGTAGTCTGTGTATGTGTGTCAGTCAGTAGTCTGTGTATGTGTGTGTACGTCAGTAGTCTGTGAATATGTGTGTCAGTCAGTAGTCTGTGTATGTGTGTGTCAGTCAATAGTCTGTGAATGTGTGTGTCAGTCAGTAGTCTGTGTATGTGTGAGTACGTCAGTAGTCTGTGTATGTGTGAGTACGTCAGTAGTCTTTGTATGTGTGTGTCAGTCAGTAGTCTGTGCATGTGTGTGTACGTCAGTAGTCTGTGTATGTGTGTGTACGTCAGTAGTCTGTGTATGTGTGTGTACGTCAGTAGGCTGTGTATGTGTGTGTCAGTCAGTAGTCTGTGTATGTGTGTGTACGTCAGTAGTCTGTGTATGTGTGTGTCAGTCAGTAGTCTGTGTATGTGTGTATATGTCAGTAGTCTGTGTATGTGTGTGTCAGTCAGTAGTCTGTGTATGTGTGTGTACGTCAGTAGTCTGTGTATGTGTGTGTCAGTCAGTAGTCTGTGTATGTGTGTGTACGTCAGTCAGTACTCTGTGTTTGTGTGTGTACGTCAATAGTCTGTGTATGTGTGTGTACGTCAGTAGTCTGTGTATGTGTGTGTCTGTCAGTAGTCTGTGTATGTGTGTACGTCAGTAGTCTGTGTATGTGTTTGTACGTCAGTAGTCTGTGTACGTGTGTGTACATCAGTAGGCTGTGTATGTGTGTGTCAGTCAGTAGTCTGTGTATGTGTGTGTCAGTCAGTAGTCTGTGTATGTGTGTGTCATGCAGTAGTCTGTGTATGTGTGTACATCAGTAGTCTGTGTATGTGTGTGTCAGTCAGTAGTCTGTGTATGTGTGTGTACGTCAGTAGTCTGTGTATGTGTGTACGTCAGTAGTCTGTGTATGTGTGTGTACGTCAGTAGTCTGTGTATGTGTGTGTCAGTCAGTAGTCTGTGTATGTGTGTGTACGTCAGTAGTCTGTGTATGTGTGTGTACGTCAGTAGTCTGTGTATGTGTGTGTCAGTCAGTAGTCTGTGTATGTGTGTGTACTTCAGTAGTCTTTGTATGTGTGTGTCAGTCAGTAGTCTGTGTATGTGTGTGTACGTCAGTAGTCTGTGTATGTGTGTGTCAGTCAGTAGTCTGTGTATTTGTGTGTCAGTCAGTAGTCTGTGTATGTGTGTGTACGTCAGTAGTCTGTGTATGTGTGTTTCATTAGTAGTCTGTGTATGTGTGTGTACGTCAGTAGTCTGTGTATGTGTGTGTACGTCAGTAGTCTGTGTATGTGTGTGTACGTTAGTAGTCTGTGTATGTGTGTGTACGTCAGTAGTCTGTGTATGTGTGTGTCAGTCAGTAGTCTGTGTATGTGTGTGTACGTCAGTAGTCTGTGCATGTGTGTACGTCAGTAGTCTATGTATGTGTGTGTCAGTCAGTAGTCTGTGTATGTGTGTGTCAGTCAGTAGTCTGTGCATGTGTGTGTACGTCAGTAGTCTGTGTATGTGTGTGTCAGTCAATAGTCTGTGTATGTGTGTGTACGTCAGTAGTCTGTGTATGTGTGTGTCAGTCAGTAGTCTGTGTATGTGTGTGTACGTCAGTAGTCTGTATATGTGTGTGTAAGTCAGTAGTCTGTGTGTTTCAGTCAGTAGTCTGTGTATGTGTGTACGTCAGTAGTCTGTGTATGTGTGTGTCAGTCAGTAGTCTGTGTATGTGTGTGTCAGTCAGTAGTCTGTGTATGTGTGTGTACGTCAGTAGTCTGTGTATGTGTGTGTACGTCAGTAGTCTTTGTATGTGTGTGTCAGTTAGTAGTCTGTGTATGTGTGTGTTCGTCAGTAGTCTGTGTATGTGTGTGTCAGTCAGAAATCTGTGTATGTGTGTGTCAGTCAGTAGTCTGTGTATGTGTGTACATCAGTAGTCTGTGTATGTGTGTGTACGTCAGTAGTCTGTATATGTGTGTGTACGTCAGTAGTCTGTGTATGTGTGTGTACGTCAGTAGTCTGTGTATGTGTGTGTCAGTCAGTAGTCTGTGTATGTGTGTGTCAGTCAGTAGTCTGTGTATGTGTGTGTATGTCAGTAGTCTGTGTATGTGTGTGTACGTCAGTAGTCTGTGTATGTGTGTGTCAGTCAGTAGTCTGTGTATGTGTGTGTACGTCAGTAGTCTGTGTATGTGTGTGTACATCAGTAGTCTGTGTATGTGTGTGTACGTCAGTAGTCTGTGTATGTGTGTGTACGTCAGTAGTCTGTATATGTGTGTGTAAGTCAATAGTCTGTGTATGTGTGTTTCAGTCAGTAGTCTGTGTATGTGTGTGTACGTCAGTAGTCTGTGTATGTGTGTGTACGTCAGTAGTCTGTGTATGTGTGTGTCAGTCAGTAGTCTGTGTATGTGTGTGTACGTCAGTAGTCTGTGTATGTGTGTGTACATCAGTAGTCTGTGTATGTGTGTGTACGTCAGTAGTCTGTGTATGTGTGAGTACGTCAGTAGTCTTTGTATGTGTGTGTCAGTCAGTAGTCTGTGTATGTGTGTGTATGTCAGTAGTCTGTGTATGTGTGTGTACGTCAGTAGTCTGTGTATGTGTGTGTACATCAGTAGTCTGTGTATGTGTGTGTACGTCAGTAGTCTGTGTATGTGTGTACGTCAGTAGTCTGTGTATGTGTGTGTACGTCAGTAGTCTGTGTATGTGTGTGTACGTCAGTAGTCTGTGTATGTGTGTGTCAGTCAGTAGTCTGTGTATGTGTGTGTACATCAGTAGTCTGTGTATGTGTGTCAGTCAGTAGTCTGTGTATGTGTGTGTACGTCAGTAGTCTGTGAATATGTGTGTCAGTCAGTAGTCTGTGTATGTGTGTGTCAGTCAATAGTCTGTGAATGTGTGTGTCAGTCAGTAGTCTGTGTATGTGTGAGTACGTCAGTAGTCTGTGTATGTGTGAGTACGTCAGTAGTCTTTGTATGTGTGTGTCAGTCAGTAGTCTGTGCATGTGTGTGTACGTCAGTAGTCTGTGTATGTGTGTGTACGTCAGTAGTCTGTGTATGTGTGTGTACGTCAGTAGGCTGTGTATGTGTGTGTCAGTCAGTAGTCTGTGTATGTGTGTGTACGTCAGTAGTCTGTGTATGTGTGTGTCAGTCAGTAGTCTGTGTATGTGTGTATATGTCAGTAGTCTGTGTATGTGTGTGTCAGTCAGTAGTCTGTGTATGTGTGTGTACGTCAGTAGTCTGTGTATGTGTGTGTCAGTCAGTAGTCTGTGTATGTGTGTGTACGTCAGTCAGTACTCTGTGTTTGTGTGTGTACGTCAATAGTCTGTGTATGTGTGTGTACGTCAGTAGTCTGTGTATGTGTGTGTCTGTCAGTAGTCTGTGTATGTGTGTACGTCAGTAGTCTGTGTATGTGTTTGTACGTCAGTAGTCTGTGTACGTGTGTGTACATCAGTAGGCTGTGTATGTGTGTGTCAGTCAGTAGTCTGTGTATGTGTGTGTCAGTCAGTAGTCTGTGTATGTGTGTGTCATGCAGTAGTCTGTGTATGTGTGTACATCAGTAGTCTGTGTATGTGTGTGTCAGTCAGTAGTCTGTGTATGTGTGTGTACGTCAGTAGTCTGTGTATGTGTGTACGTCAGTAGTCTGTGTATGTGTGTGTACGTCAGTAGTCTGTGTATGTGTGTGTCAGTCAGTAGTCTGTGTATGTGTGTGTACGTCAGTAGTCTGTGTATGTGTGTGTACGTCAGTAGTCTGTGTATGTGTGTGTCAGTCAGTAGTCTGTGTATGTGTGTGTACTTCAGTAGTCTTTGTATGTGTGTGTCAGTCAGTAGTCTGTGTATGTGTGTGTACGTCAGTAGTCTGTGTATGTGTGTGTCAGTCAGTAGTCTGTGTATTTGTGTGTCAGTCAGTAGTCTGTGTATGTGTGTGTACGTCAGTAGTCTGTGTATGTGTGTTTCATTAGTAGTCTGTGTATGTGTGTGTACGTCAGTAGTCTGTGTATGTGTGTGTACGTCAGTAGTCTGTGTATGTGTGTGTACGTTAGTAGTCTGTGTATGTGTGTGTACGTCAGTAGTCTGTGTATGTGTGTGTCAGTCAGTAGTCTGTGTATGTGTGTGTACGTCAGTAGTCTGTGCATGTGTGTACGTCAGTAGTCTATGTATGTGTGTGTCAGTCAGTAGTCTGTGTATGTGTGTGTCAGTCAGTAGTCTGTGCATGTGTGTGTACGTCAGTAGTCTGTGTATGTGTGTGTCAGTCAGTAGTCTGTGTATGTGTGTCAGTCAGAAGTCTGTGTATGTGTGTGTCAGTCAGTAGTCTGTGTATGTGTGTGTACGTCAGTAGTCTGTGTATGTGTTAGTATGTCAGTAGTCTTTGTATGTGTGTGTCAGTCAGTAGTCTGTGTATGTGTGTGTCAGTCAGTAGTCTGTGTATGTGTGTGTCAGTCAGAAGTCTGTGCATGTGTGTGTTCGTTAGTAGTCTGTGTATGTGTGTGTCAGTCAGTAGTCTGTGTATGTGTGTGTCAGTCAGTAGTCTGTGTATGTGTGTGTCATCAGTAGTCTGTGTATGTGTGTGTACGTCAGTAATCTGTGTATGTGTGTGTACGTCAGTAGTCTGTGTATGTGTGTGTACGTTAGTAGTCTGTGTATGTGTGTGTCAGTCAGTAGTCTGTGTATGTGTGTGTACGTCAGTAGTCTGTGTATGTGTGTCAGTCAGTATTCTGTGTATGTGTGTGTCAGTCAGTAGTCTGTGTATGTGTGTGTACGTCAGTAGTCTGTGCATGTGTGTACGTCAGTAGTCTATGTATGTGTGTGTCAGTCAGTAGTCTGTGTATGTGTGTGTCAGTCAATAGTCTGTGTATGTGTGTGTACGTCAGTAGTCTGTGTATGTGTGTGTACGTCAGTAGTCTGTGTATGTGTGTGTCAGTCATTAGTCTGTGTATGTGTGTGTCAGTCAGTAGTCTGTGTATGTGTGTGTACATCAGTAGTCTTTGTATGTGTGTGTCAGTCAGTAGTCTGTGTATGTGTGTGTACGTCAGTAGTCTGTGTATGTGTGTGTCAGTCAGTAGGTATGTGTGTGTACGTTAGTAGTCTGTGTATGTGTGTGTCAGTCAGTAGTCTGTGTATGTGTGTGTACGTCAGTAGTCTGTGTATGTGTGTGTCAGTCAGTATTCTGTGTATGTGTGTGTCAGTCAGTAGTCTGTGTATGTGTGTGTACGTCAGTAGTCTGTGCATGTGTGTACGTCAGTAGTCTATGTATGTGTGTGTCAGTCAGTAGTCTGTGTATGTGTGTCAGTCAATAGTCCTGTGTATGTGTGTGTACGTCAGTAGTCTGTGTATGTGTGTGTACGTCAGTAGTCTGTGTATGTGTGTGTCAGTCAGTAGTCTGTGTATGTGTGTGTCAGTCAGTAGTCTGTGTATGTGTGTGTACATCAGTAGTCTTTGTATGTGTGTGTCAGTCAGTAGTCTGTGTATGTGTGTGTACGTCAGTAGTCTGTGTATGTGTGTGTCAGTCAGTAGTCTGTGTATGTGTGTGTCAGTCAGTAGTCTGTGTATGTGTGTGTACGTCAGTAGTCTGTGTATGTGTGTTTCATTAGTAGTCTGTGTATTTGTGTGTACGTCAGTAGGTCTGTGTATGTGTGTGTCAGTCAGTATTCTGTGTATGTGTGTGTCAGTCAGTAGTCTGTGTATGTGTGTGTACGTCAGTAGTCTGTGCATGTGTGTACGGTCAGTAGTCTATGTATGTGTGTGTCAGTCAGTAGTCTGTGTATGTGTGTGTCAGTCAATAGTCTGTGTATGTGTGTGTACGTCAGTAGTCTGTGTATGTGTGTGTACGTCAGTAGTCTGTGTATGTGTGTGTCAGTCAGTAGTCTGTGTATGTGTGTGTACGTCAGTAGTCTGTATATGTGTGTGTAAGTCAGTAGTCTGTGTGTTTCAGTCAGTAGTCTGTGTATGTGTGTGTACGTCAGTAGTCTGTGTATGTGTGTGTCAGTCAGTAGTCTGTGTATGTGTGTGTCAGTCAGTAGTCTGTGTATGTGTGTGTGTACGTCAGTAGTCTGTGTATGTGTGTGTCATTCAGTAGTCTGTGTATGTGTGTACATCAGTAGTCTGTGTATGTGTGTGTACGTCAGTAGTCTGTGTATGTGTGTACGTCAGTAGTCTGTGTATGTGTGTGTACGTCAGTAGTCTGTGTATGTGTGTGTACGTCAGTAGTCTGTGTATGTGTGTGTCAGTCAGTAGTCTGTGTATGTGTGTGTACATCAGTAGTCTGTGTATGTGTGTCAGTCAGTAGTCTGTGTATGTGTGTGTACGTCAGTAGTCTGTGAATATGTGTGTCAGTCAGTAGTCTGTGTATGTGTGTGTCAGTCAATAGTCTGTGAATGTGTGTGTCAGTCAGTAGTCTGTGTATGTGTGAGTACGTCAGTAGTCTGTGTATGTGTGAGTACGTCAGTAGTCTTTGTATGTGTGTGTCAGTCAGTAGTCTGTGCATGTGTGTGTACGTCAGTAGTCTGTGTATGTGTGTGTACGTCAGTAGTCTGTGTATGTGTGTGTACGTCAGTAGGCTGTGTATGTGTGTGTCAGTCAGTAGTCTGTGTATGTGTGTGTACGTCAGTAGTCTGTGTATGTGTGTCAGTCAGTAATCTGTGTATGTGTGTGTACCTCAGTAGTCTCTGTATGTGTGTGTCAGTCAGTAGTCTGTGTATGTGTGTGTCAGTCAGAAGTCTGTGTATGTGTGTGTACGTCAGTAAGTCTGTGTATGTGTGTGTCAGTCAGTAGTCTGTGTATGTGTGTGTCAGTCAGAAGTCTGTGTATGTGTTTGTTCGTCAGTAGTCTGTGTATGTGTGTGTCAGTCAGTAGTCTGTGTATGTGTGTGTACGTCAGTAGTCTGTGTATGTGTGTGTCAGTCAATAGTCTGTGTATGTGTGTGTCAGTCAGAAGTCTGTGTATGTGTGTGTTCGTCAGTAGTCTGTGTATGTGTGTGTCAGTCAGTAGTCTGTGTATGTGTGTGTACGTCAGTAGTCTGTGTATGTGTGTGTACGTCAGTAGTCTGTGTATGTGTGTGTCAGTCAGTAGTCAGTGTATGTGTGTGTCAGTCAGTAGTCTGTGCATGTGTGTACATCAGTATTCTTTGTATGTGTGTGTCAGTCAGTAGTCTGTGTATGTGTGTGTACGTCAGTAGTCTGTGTATGTGTGTGTCAGTCAGTAGTCTGTGTATGTGTGTGTCAGTCAGTAGTCTGTGTATGTGTGTGTACGTCAGTAGTCTGTGTATGTGTGTTTCATTAGTAGTCTGTGTATTTGTGTGTACGTCAGTAGTCTGTGTATGTGTGTGTCAGTCAGTATTCTGTGTATGTGTGTGTCAGTCAGTAGTCTGTGTATGTGTGTGTACGTCAGTAGTCTGTGCATGTGTGTACGTCAGTAGTCTATGTATGTGTGTGTCAGTCAGTAGTCTGTGTATGTGTGTGTCAGTCAATAGTCTGTGTATGTGTGTGTACGTCAGTAGTCTGTGTATGTGTGTGTACGTCAGTAGTCTGTGTATGTGTGTGTCAGTCAGTAGTCTGTGTATGTGTGTGTACGTCAGTAGTCTGTATATGTGTGTGTAAGTCAGTAGTCTGTGTGTTTCAGTCAGTAGTCTGTGTATGTGTGTGTACGTCAGTAGTCTGTGTATGTTGTGTGTCAGTCAGTAGTCTGTGTATGTGTGTGTCAGTCAGTAGTCTGTGTATGTGTGTGTACGTCAGTAGTCTGTGTATGTGTGTGTACGTCAGTAGTCTTTGTATGTGTGTGTCAGTTAGTAGTCTGTGTATGTGTGTGTACGTCAGTAGTCTGTGTATGTGTGTGTCAGTCAGAAGTCTGTGTATGTGTGTGTCAGTCAGTAGTCTGTGTATGTGTGTACGATCAGTAGTCTGTGTATGTGTGTGTACGTCAGTAGTCTGTATATGTGACGTTGTGTACGTCAGTAGTCTGTGTATGTGTGTGTACGTCAGTAGTTCTGTGTATGTGTGTGTCAGTCAGTAGTCTGTGTATGTGTGTGTCAGTCAGTAGTCTGTGTATGTGTGTGTAAGTCAGTAGTCTGTGTATGTGTGTGTACGTCAGTAGTCTTGTATGTGTGTGTCAGTCAGTAGTCTGTGTATGTTGTGTGTACGTCAGTAGTCTGTGTATGTGTGTTGTCAGTCAGTAGTCTGTGTATGTGTGTGTCATTCAGTAGTCTGTGTATGTGTGTGTACAGTCAGTAGTCTGTGTATGTGTGTGTACGTCAGTAGTCTGTATATGTGTGTGTAGTCAATAGTCTGTGTATGTGTGTTTCAGTCAGTAGTCTGTGTATGTGTGTGTACGTCAGTAGTCTGTGTATGTGTGTGTACGTCAGTAGTCTGTGTATGTGTGTGTCAGTCAGTAGTCTGTGTATGTGTGTGTACGTCAGTAGTCCGTGTATGTGTGTGTACATCAGTAGTCTGTGTATGTGTTGTGTACGTCAGTAGTCTGTGTATGTGTGAGTTACGTCAGTAGTTCTTGGTATTGTGTTGTGTCAGTCAGTAGTCTGTGTATGTGTGTGTATGTCAGTAGTCTGTGATATGTGTTGTGTACGTCAGTAGTCTGTGTATGTGTTGTGTACCAGTCTATTGTATAGTGCTTGTGTACATCAGTAGTATATGTGTGTGTACGTCAGTAGTCTGTGTATGTGTGTGTACGTCAGTAGTCTGTGTATGTGTGTGTCAGTCAGTAGTCTGTGTATGTGTGTGTACATCAGTAGTCTGTGTATGTGTGTCAGTCAGTAGTCTGTGTATGTGTGTGTACGTCAGTAGTCTGTGAATATGTGTGTCAGTCAGTAGTCTGTGTATGTGTGTGTCAGTCAATAGTCTGTGAATGTGTGTGTCAGTCAGTAGTCTGTGTATGTGTGAGTACGTCAGTAGTCTGTGTATGTGTGAGTACGTCAGTAGTCTTTGTATGTGTGTGTCAGTCAGTAGTCTGTGCATGTGTGTGTACGTCAGTAGTCTGTGTATGTGTGTGTACGTCAGTAGTCTGTGTATGTGTGTGTACGTCAGTAGGCTGTGTATGTGTGTGTCAGTCAGTAGTCTGTGTATGTGTGTGTACGTCAGTAGTCTGTGTATGTGTGTGTCAGTCAGTAGTCTGTGTATGTGTGTATATGTCAGTAGTCTGTGTATGTGTGTGTCAGTCAGTAGTCTGTGTATGTGTGTGTACGTCAGTAGTCTGTGTATGTGTGTGTCAGTCAGTAGTCTGTGTATGTGTGTGTACGTCAGTCAGTACTCTGTGTTTGTGTGTGTACGTCAATAGTCTGTGTATGTGTGTGTACGTCAGTAGTCTGTGCATGTGTGTGTCTGTCAGTAGTCTGTGTATGTGTGTACGTCAGTAGTCTGTGTATGTGTTTGTACGTCAGTAGTCTGTGTACGTGTGTGTACATCAGTAGGCTGTGTATGTGTGTGTCAGTCAGTAGTCTGTGTATGTGTGTGTCAGTCAGTAGTCTGTGTATGTGTGTGTCATGCAGTAGTCTGTGTATGTGTGTACATCAGTAGTCTGTGTATGTGTGTGTACGTCAGTAGTCTGTATATGTGTGTGTAAGTCAGTAGTCTGTGTATGTGTGTGTCAGTCAGTAGTCTGTGTATGTGTGTGTACGTCAGTAGTCTGTGTATGTGTGTGTACGTCAGTAGTCTGTGTATGTGTGTGTACGTCAGTAGTCTGTGTATGTGTGTGTCAGTCAGTAGTCTGTGTATGTGTGTGTACATCAGTAGTCTTTGTATGTGTGTGTCAGTCAGTAGTCTGTGTATGTGTGTGTACGTCAGTAGTCTGTGTATGTGTGTGTCAGTCAGTAGTCTGTGTATTTGTGTGTCAGTCAGTAGTCTGTGTATGTGTGTGTACGTCAGTAGTCTGTGTATGTGTGTTTCATTAGTAGTCTGTGTATGTGTGTGTACGTCAGTAGTCTGTGTATGTGTGTGTACGTCAGTAGTCTGTGTATGTGTGTGTACGTTAGTAGTCTGTGTATGTGTGTGTACGTCAGTAGTCTGTGTATGTGTGTGTCAGTCAGTAGTCTGTGTATGTGTGTGTACGTCAGTAGTCTGTGCATGTGTGTACGTCAGTAGTCTATGTATGTGTGTGTCAGTCAGTAGTCTGTGTATGTGTGTGTCAGTCAGTAGTCTGTGCATGTGTGTGTACGTCAGTAGTCTGTGTATGTGTGTGTCAGTCAGTAGTCTGTGTATGTGTGTGTCAGTCAGAAGTCTGTGTATGTGTGTGTCAGTCAGTAGTCTGTGTATGTGTGTGTACGTCAGTAGTCTGTGTATGTGTTAGTACGTCAGTAGTCTTTGTATGTGTGTGTCAGTCAGTAGTCTGTGTATGTGTGTGTCAGTCAGTAGTCTGTGTATGTGTGTGTCAGTCAGAAGTCTGTGCATGTGTGTGTTCGTCAGTAGTCTGTGTATGTGTGTGTCAGTCAGTAGTCTGTGTATGTGTGTACGTCAGTAGTCTGTGTATGTGTGTGTACGTCAGTAGTCTGTGTATGTGTGTGTACGTCAGTAGTCTGTGTATGTGTGTGTACGTTAGTAGTCTGTGTATGTGTGTGTCAGTCAGTAGTCTGTGTATGTGTGTGTACGTCAGTAGTCTGTGTATGTGTGTGTCAGTCAGTATTCTGTGTATGTGTGTGTCAGTCAATAGTCTGTGTATGTGTGTGTACGTCAGTAGTCTGTGTATGTGTGTGTACGTCAGTAGTCTGTGTATGTGTGTGTCAGTCAGTAGTCAGTGTATGTGTGTGTCAGTCAGTAGTCTGTGTATGTGTGTGTACATCAGTATTCTTTGTATGTGTGTGTCAGTCAGTAGTCTGTGTATGTGTGTGTACGTCAGTAGTCTGTGTATGTGTGTGTCAGTCAGTAGTCTGTGTATGTGTGTGTCAGTCAGTAGTCTGTGTATGTGTGTGTACGTCAGTAGTCTGTGTATGTGTGTTTCATTAGTAGTCTGTGTATTTGTGTGTACGTCAGTAGTCTGTGTATGTGTGTGTCAGTCAGTATTCTGTGTATGTGTGTGTCAGTCAGTAGTCTGTGTATGTGTGTGTACGTCAGTAGTCTGTGCATGTGTGTACGTCAGTAGTCTATGTATGTGTGTGTCAGTCAGTAGTCTGTGTATGTGTGTGTCAGTCAATAGTCTGTGTACGTGTGTGTACGTCAGTAGTCTGTGTATGTGTGTGTACGTCAGTAGTCTGTGTATGTGTGTGTCAGTCAGTAGTCTGTGTATGTGTGTGTACGTCAGTAGTCTGTATATGTGTGTGTAAGTCAGTAGTCTGTGTGTTTCAGTCAGTAGTCTGTGTATGTGTGTGTACGTCAGTAGTCTGTGTATGTGTGTGTCAGTCAGTAGTCTGTGTATGTGTGTGTCAGTCAGTAGTCTGTGTATGTGTGTGTACGTCAGTAGTCTGTGTATGTGTGTGTCATTCAGTAGTCTGTGTATGTGTGTACATCAGTAGTCTGTGTATGTGTGTGTACGTCAGTAGTCTGTGTATGTGTGTACGTCAGTAGTCTGTGTATGTGTGTGTACGTCAGTAGTCTGTGTATGTGTGTGTACGTCAGTAGTCTGTGTATGTGTGTGTCAGTCAGTAGTCTGTGTATGTGTGTGTACATCAGTAGTCTGTGTATGTGTGTCAGTCAGTAGTCTGTGTATGTGTGTGTACGTCAGTAGTCTGTGAATATGTGTGTCAGTCAGTAGTCTGTGTATGTGTGTGTCAGTCAATAGTCTGTGAATGTGTGTGTCAGTCAGTAGTCTGTGTATGTGTGAGTACGTCAGTAGTCTGTGTATGTGTGAGTACGTCAGTAGTCTTTGTATGTGTGTGTCAGTCAGTAGTCTGTGCATGTGTGTGTACGTCAGTAGTCTGTGTATGTGTGTGTACGTCAGTAGTCTGTGTATGTGTGTGTACGTCAGTAGGCTGTGTATGTGTGTGTCAGTCAGTAGTCTGTGTATGTGTGTGTACGTCAGTAGTCTGTGTATGTGTGTCAGTCAGTAATCTGTGTATGTTTGTGTACCTCAGTAGTCTCTGTATGTGTGTGTCAGTCAGTAGTCTGTGTATGTGTGTGTCAGTCAGAAGTCTGTGTATGTGTGTGTACGTCAGTAGTCTGTGTATGTGTGTGTCAGTCAGTAGTCTGTGTATGTGTGTGTCAGTCAGAAGTCTGTGTATGTGTGTGTTCGTCAGTAGTCTGTGTATGTGTGTGTCAGTCAGTAGTCTGTGTATGTGTGTGTACGTCAGTAGTCTGTGTATGTGTGTGTCAGTCAATAGTCTGTGTATGTGTGTGTCAGTCAGAAGTCTGTGTATGTGTGTGTTCGTCAGTAGTCTGTGTATGTGTGTGTCAGTCAGTAGTCTGTGTATGTGTGTGTACGTCAGTAGTCTGTGTATGTGTGTGTACGTCAGTAGTCTGTGTATGTGTGTGTCAGTCAGTAGTCAGTGTATGTGTGTGTCAGTCAGTAGTCTGTGCATGTGTGTGTACATCAGTATTCTTTGTATGTGTGTGTCAGTCAGTAGTCTGTGTATGTGTGTGTACGTCAGTAGTCTGTGTATGTGTGTGTCAGTCAGTAGTCTGTGTATGTGTGTGTCAGTCAGTAGTCTGTGTATGTGTGTGTACGTCAGTAGTCTGTGTATGTGTGTTTCATTAGTAGTCTGTGTATTTGTGTGTACGTCAGTAGTCTGTGTATGTGTGTGTCAGTCAGTATTCTGTGTATGTGTGTGTCAGTCAGTAGTCTGTGTATGTGTGTGTACGTCAGTAGTCTGTGCATGTGTGTACGTCAGTAGTCTATGTATGTGTGTGTCAGTCAGTAGTCTGTGTATGTGTGTGTCAGTCAATAGTCTGTGTATGTGTGTGTACGTCAGTAGTCTGTGTATGTGTGTGTACGTCAGTAGTCTGTGTATGTGTGTGTCAGTCAGTAGTCTGTGTATGTGTGTGTACGTCAGTAGTCTGTATATGTGTGTGTAAGTCAGTAGTCTGTGTGTTTCAGTCAGTAGTCTGTGTATGTGTGTGTACGTCAGTAGTCTGTGTATGTGTGTGTCAGTCAGTAGTCTGTGTATGTGTGTGTCAGTCAGTAGTCTGTGTATGTGTGTGTACGTCAGTAGTCTGTGTATGTGTGTGTACGTCAGTAGTCTTTGTATGTGTGTGTCAGTTAGTAGTCTGTGTATGTGTGTGTACGTCAGTAGTCTGTGTATGTGTGTGTCAGTCAGAAATCTGTGTATGTGTGTGTCAGTCAGTAGTCTGTGTATGTGTGTACATCAGTAGTCTGTGTATGTGTGTGTACGTCAGTAGTCTGTATATGTGTGTGTACGTCAGTAGTCTGTGTATGTGTGTGTACGTCAGTAGTCTGTGTATGTGTGTGTCAGTCAGTAGTCTGTGTATGTGTGTGTCAGTCAGTAGTCTGTGTATGTGTGTGTATGTCAGTAGTCTGTGTATGTGTGTGTACGTCAGTAGTCTTTGTATGTGTGTGTCAGTCAGTAGTCTGTGTATGTGTGTGTACGTCAGTAGTCTGTGTATGTGTGTGTCAGTCAGTAGTCTGTGTATGTGTGTGTCATTCAGTAGTCTGTGTATGTGTGTACATCAGTAGTCTGTGTATGTGTGTGTACGTCAGTAGTCTGTATATGTGTGTGTAAGTCAATAGTCTGTGTATGTGTGTTTCAGTCAGTAGTCTGTGTATGTGTGTGTACGTCAGTAGTCTGTGTATGTGTGTGTACGTCAGTAGTCTGTGTATGTGTGTGTCAGTCAGTAGTCTGTGTATGTGTGTGTACGTCAGTAGTCCGTGTATGTGTGTGTACATCAGTAGTCTGTGTATGTGTGTGTACGTCAGTAGTCTGTGTATGTGTGAGTACGTCAGTAGTCTTTGTATGTGTGTGTCAGTCAGTAGTCTGTGTATGTGTGTGTATGTCAGTAGTCTGTGTATGTGTGTGTACGTCAGTAGTCTGTGTATGTGTGTGTACATCAGTAGTCTGTGTATGTGTGTGTACATCAGTAGTCTGTGTATGTGTGTACGTCAGTAGTCTGTGTATGTGTGTGTACGTCAGTAGTCTGTGTATGTGTGTGTACGTCAGTAGTCTGTGTATGTGTGTGTCAGTCAGTAGTCTGTGTATGTGTGTGTACATCAGTAGTCTGTGTATGTGTGTCAGTCAGTAGTCTGTGTATGTGTGTGTACGTCAGTAGTCTGTGAATATGTGTGTCAGTCAGTAGTCTGTGTATGTGTGTGTCAGTCAATAGTCTGTGAATGTGTGTGTCAGTCAGTAGTCTGTGTATGTGTGAGTACGTCAGTAGTCTGTGTATGTGTGAGTACGTCAGTAGTCTTTGTATGTGTGTGTCAGTCAGTAGTCTGTGCATGTGTGTGTACGTCAGTAGTCTGTGTATGTGTGTGTACGTCAGTAGTCTGTGTATGTGTGTGTACGTCAGTAGGCTGTGTATGTGTGTGTCAGTCAGTAGTCTGTGTATGTGTGTGTACGTCAGTAGTCTGTGTATGTGTGTGTCAGTCAGTAGTCTGTGTATGTGTGTATATGTCAGTAGTCTGTGTATGTGTGTGTCAGTCAGTAGTCTGTGTATGTGTGTGTACGTCAGTAGTCTGTGTATGTGTGTGTCAGTCAGTAGTCTGTGTATGTGTGTGTCAGTCAGTAGTCTGTGTATGTGTGTGTACGTCAGTCAGTACTCTGTGTTTGTGTGTGTACGTCAATAGTCTGTGTATGTGTGTGTACGTCAGTAGTCTGTGCATGTGTGTGTCTGTCAGTAGTCTGTGTATGTGTGTACGTCAGTAGTCTGTGTATGTGTTTGTACGTCAGTAGTCTGTGTACGTGTGTGTACATCAGTAGGCTGTGTATGTGTGTGTCAGTCAGTAGTCTGTGTATGTGTGTGTCAGTCAGTAGTCTGTGTATGTGTGTGTCATGCAGTAGTCTGTGTATGTGTGTACATCAGTAGTCTGTGTATGTGTGTGTACGTCAGTAGTCTGTGTATGTGTGTGTACGTCAGTAGTCTGTGAATATGTGTGTCAGTCAGTAGTCTGTGTATGTGTGTGTCAGTCAATAGTCTGTGAATGTGTGTGTCAGTCAGTAGTCTGTGTATGTGTGAGTACGTCAGTAGTCTGTGTATGTGTGAGTACGTCAGTAGTCTTTGTATGTGTGTGTCAGTCAGTAGTCTGTGCATGTGTGTGTACGTCAGTAGTCTGTGTATGTGTGTGTACGTCAGTAGTCTGTGTATGTGTGTGTACGTCAGTAGGCTGTGTATGTGTGTGTCAGTCAGTAGTCTGTGTATGTGTGTGTACGTCAGTAGTCTGTGTATGTGTGTGTCAGTCAGTAGTCTGTGTATGTGTGTATATGTCAGTAGTCTGTGTATGTGTGTGTCAGTCAGTAGTCTGTGTATGTGTGTGTACGTCAGTAGTCTGTGTATGTGTGTGTCAGTCAGTAGTCTGTGTATGTGTGTGTACGTCAGTCAGTACTCTGTGTTTGTGTGTGTACGTCAATAGTCTGTGTATGTGTGTGTACGTCAGTAGTCTGTGTATGTGTGTGTCTGTCAGTAGTCTGTGTATGTGTGTACGTCAGTAGTCTGTGTATGTGTTTGTACGTCAGTAGTCTGTGTACGTGTGTGTACATCAGTAGGCTGTGTATGTGTGTGTCAGTCAGTAGTCTGTGTATGTGTGTGTCAGTCAGTAGTCTGTGTATGTGTGTGTCATGCAGTAGTCTGTGTATGTGTGTACATCAGTAGTCTGTGTATGTGTGTGTCAGTCAGTAGTCTGTGTATGTGTGTGTACGTCAGTAGTCTGTGTATGTGTGTACGTCAGTAGTCTGTGTATGTGTGTGTACGTCAGTAGTCTGTGTATGTGTGTGTCAGTCAGTAGTCTGTGTATGTGTGTGTACGTCAGTAGTCTGTGTATGTGTGTGTACGTCAGTAGTCTGTGTATGTGTGTGTCAGTCAGTAGTCTGTGTATGTGTGTGTACTTCAGTAGTCTTTGTATGTGTGTGTCAGTCAGTAGTCTGTGTATGTGTGTGTACGTCAGTAGTCTGTGTATGTGTGTGTCAGTCAGTAGTCTGTGTATTTGTGTGTCAGTCAGTAGTCTGTGTATGTGTGTGTACGTCAGTAGTCTGTGTATGTGTGTTTCATTAGTAGTCTGTGTATGTGTGTGTACGTCAGTAGTCTGTGTATGTGTGTGTACGTCAGTAGTCTGTGTATGTGTGTGTACGTTAGTAGTCTGTGTATGTGTGTGTACGTCAGTAGTCTGTGTATGTGTGTGTCAGTCAGTAGTCTGTGTATGTGTGTGTACGTCAGTAGTCTGTGCATGTGTGTACGTCAGTAGTCTATGTATGTGTGTGTCAGTCAGTAGTCTGTGTATGTGTGTGTCAGTCAGTAGTCTGTGCATGTGTGTGTACGTCAGTAGTCTGTGTATGTGTGTGTCAGTCAGTAGTCTGTGTATGTGTGTCAGTCAGAAGTCTGTGTATGTGTGTGTCAGTCAGTAGTCTGTGTATGTGTGTGTACGTCAGTAGTCTGTGTATGTGTTAGTATGTCAGTAGTCTTTGTATGTGTGTGTCAGTCAGTAGTCTGTGTATGTGTGTGTCAGTCAGTAGTCTGTGTATGTGTGTGTCAGTCAGAAGTCTGTGCATGTGTGTGTTCGTTAGTAGTCTGTGTATGTGTGTGTCAGTCAGTAGTCTGTGTATGTGTGTGTCAGTCAGTAGTCTGTGTATGTGTGTGTCATCAGTAGTCTGTGTATGTGTGTGTACGTCAGTAATCTGTGTATGTGTGTGTACGTCAGTAGTCTGTGTATGTGTGTGTACGTTAGTAGTCTGTGTATGTGTGTGTCAGTCAGTAGTCTGTGTATGTGTGTGTACGTCAGTAGTCTGTGTATGTGTGTGTCAGTCAGTATTCTGTGTATGTGTGTGTCAGTCAGTAGTCTGTGTATGTGTGTGTACGTCAGTAGTCTGTGCATGTGTGTACGTCAGTAGTCTATGTATGTGTGTGTCAGTCAGTAGTCTGTGTATGGTCAGTAGTCTGTGTATGTGTGTGTCAGTCAATAGTCTGTGTATGTGTGTGTACGTCAGTAGTCTGTGTATGTGTGTGTACGTCAGTAGTCTGTGTATGTGTGTGTGTCAGTCATTAGTCTGTGTATGTGTGTGTCAGTCAGTAGTCTGTGTATGTGTGTGTACATCAGTAGTCTTTGTATGTGTGTGTCAGTCAGTAGTCTGTGTATGTGTGTGTACGTCAGTAGTCTGTGTATGTGTGTGTCAGTCAGTAGTCTGTGTATGTGTGTGTCAGTCAGTAGTCTGTGTATGTGTGTGTACGTCAGTAATCTGTGTATGTGTGTGTACGTCAGTAGTCTGTGTATGTTGTGTGTACGTTAGTAGTCTGTGTATGTGTGTGTCAGTCAGTAGTCTGTGTATGTGTGTGTACGTCAGTAGTCTGTGTATGTGTGTGTCAGTCAGTATTCTGTGTATGTGTGTGTCAGTCAGTAGTCTGTGTATGTGTGTGTACGTCAGTAGTCTGTGCATGTGTGTACGTCAGTAGTCTATGTATGTGTGTGTCAGTCAGTAGTCTGTGTATGTGTGTGTCAGTCAATAGTCTGTGTATGTGTGTGTACGTCAGTAGTCTGTGTATGTGTGTGTACGTCAGTAGTCTGTGTATGTGTGTGTGTCAGTCAGTAGTCTGTGTATGTGTGTGTCAGTCAGTAGTCTGTGTATGTGTGGTGTACATCAGTAGTCTTTGTATGTGTGTGTCAGTCAGTAGTCTGTGTATGTGTGTGTACGTCAGTAGTCTGTGTATGTGTGTGTCAGTCAGTAGTCTGTGTATGTGTGTGTCAGTCAGTAGTCTGTGTATGTTGTGTGTACGTCAGTAGTCTGTGTATGTGTGTTTCATTAGTAGGTCTGTGTATTTGTGTGTACCGTCAGTAGTCTGTGTATGTGTGTGTCAGTCAGTATTCTGTGTATGTGTGTGTCAGTCAGTAGTCTGTGTATGTGTGTGTACGTCAGTAGTCTGTGCATGTGTGTACGTCAGTAGTCTATGTATGTGTGTGTCAGTCAGTAGTCTGTGTATGTGTGTGTCAGTCAATAGTCTGTGTATGTGTGTGTACGTCAGTAGTCTGTGTATGTGTGTGTGTACGTCAGTAGTCTGTGTATGTGTGTGTCAGTCAGTAGTCTGTGTATGTGTGTGTACGTCAGTAGTCTGTATATGTGTGTGTAAGTCAGTAGTCTGTGTGTTTCAGTCAGTAGTCTGTGTATGTGTGTGTACGTCAGTAGTCTGTGTATGTGTGTGTCAGTCAGTAGTCTGTGTATGTGTGTCAGTCAGTAGTCTGTGTATGTGTGTGTACGTCAGTAGTCTGTGTATGTGTGTGTCATTCAGTAGTCTGTGTATGTGTGTACATCAGTAGTCTGTGTATGTGTGTGTACGTCAGTAGTCTGTGTATGTGTGTACGTCAGTAGTCTGTGTATGTGTGTGTACGTCAGTAGTCTGTGTATGTGTGTGTACGTCAGTAGTCTGTGTATGTGTGTGTCAGTCAGTAGTCTGTGTATGTGTGTGTACATCAGTAGTCTGTGTATGTGTGTCAGTCAGTAGTCTGTGTATGTGTGTGTACGTCAGTAGTCTGTGAATATGTGTGTCAGTCAGTAGTCTGTGTATGTGTGTGTCAGTCAATAGTCTGTGAATGTGTGTGTCAGTCAGTAGTCTGTGTATGTGTGAGTACGTCAGTAGTCTGTGTATGTGTGAGTACGTCAGTAGTCTTTGTATGTGTGTGTCAGTCAGTAGTCTGTGCATGTGTGTGTACGTCAGTAGTCTGTGTATGTGTGTGTACGTCAGTAGTCTGTGTATGTGTGTGTACGTCAGTAGGCTGTGTATGTGTGTGTCAGTCAGTAGTCTGTGTATGTGTGTGTACGTCAGTAGTCTGTGTATGTGTGTCAGTCAGTAATCTGTGTATGTGTGTGTACCTCAGTAGTCTCTGTATGTGTGTGTCAGTCAGTAGTCTGTGTATGTGTGTGTCAGTCAGAAGTCTGTGTATGTGTGTGTACGTCAGTAGTCTGTGTATGTGTGTGTCAGTCAGTAGTCTGTGTATGTGTGTGTCAGTCAGAAGTCTGTGTATGTGTGTGTTCGTCAGTAGTCTGTGTATGTGTGTGTCAGTCAGTAGTCCTGTGTATGTGTGTGTACGTCAGTAGTCTGTGTATGTGTGTGTCCAGTCAATAGTCTGTGTATGTGTGTGTCAGTCAGAAGTCTGTGTATGTGTGTGTTCGTCAGTAGTCTGTGTATGTGTGTGTCAGTCAGTAGTCTGTGTATGTGTGTGTACGTCAGTAGTCTGTGTATGTGTGTGTACGTCAGTAGTCTGTGTATGTGTGTGTTCAGTCAGTAGTCCAGTGTATGTGTGTGTCAGTCAGTAGTCTGTGCATGTTTGTACATCAGTATTCTTTGTTATGTGTGTGTCCAGTCAGGTAGTCTGTGTATGTGTGTGTACGTCAGTAGTCTGTGTATGTGTGTGTCAGTCAGTAGTCTGTGTATGTGTGTGTCAGTCAGTAGTCTGTGTATGTGTGTGTACGGTCAGTAGTCTGTGTATGTGTGTTTCATTAGTAGTCTGTGTATTTGTGTGTACGTCAGTAGTCTGTGTATGTGTGTGTCAGTCAGTATTCTGTGTATGTGTGAGTCAGTCAGTAGTCTGTGTATGTGTGTGTACGTCAGTAGTCTGTTGCATGTGTGTACGTCAGTAGTCTATGTATGTGTGTGGTCAGTCAGTAGTCCTGTGTATGTGTGTGTGGTCAGTCAATAGTCTGTGTATGTGTGTGTACGTCAGTAGTCTGTGTATGTGTGTGTACGTCAGTAGTCTGTGTATGTGTGTGTCAGTCAGTAGTCTGTGTATGTGTTGTGTACGTCAGTAGTCTGTATATGTGTGTGTAAGTCAGTAGTCTGTGTGTTTCAGTCAGTAGTCTGTGTATGTGTGTGTACGTCAGTAGTCTGTGTATGTGTGTGTCAGTCAGTAGTCTGTGTATGTGTGTGTCAGTCAGTAGTCTGTGTATGTGTGTGTACGTCAGTAGTCTGTTATGTGTGTGTACGTCAGTAGTCTTTGTATGTGTGTGTCAGTTAGTAGTCTGTGTATGTGTGTGTACGTCAGTAGTCTGTGTATGTGTGTGTCAGTCAGAAATCTGTGTATGTGTGTGTCAGTCAGTAGTCTGTGTATGTGTGTACATCAGTAGTACTGTGTATGTGTGTGTACGTCAGTAGTCTGTATATGTGTGTGTACGTCAGTAGTCTGTGTATGTGTGTGTACGTCAGTAGTCTGTGTATGTGTGTGTCAGTCAGTAGTCTGTGTATGTGTGTGTCAGTCAGTAGTA
>NW_027440960.1:0-50244 GCF_031893055.1 Leptodactylus fuscus
CACACACATACACAGACTACTGACTGACACACACATACACAGACTACTGACGTACACACACATACACAGACTACTGACTGACACACACATACACAGACTACTGACATATACACACATACACAGACTACTGACTGACACACACATACACAGACTACTGACGTACACACACATACACAGACTACTGACTGACACACACATACACAGCCTACTGACGTACACACACATACACAGACTACTGACGTACACACACATACACAGACTACTGACGTACACACACATGCACAGACTACTGACTGACACACACATACAAAGACTACTGACGTACTCACACATACACAGACTACTGACGTACTCACACATACACAGACTACTGACTGACACACACATTCACAGACTATTGACTGACACACACATACACAGACTACTGACTGACACACATACACAGACTACTGATGTACACACACATACACAGACTATTGACTGACACACACATACACAGACTACTGACTGACACACATATTCACAGACTACTGACGTACACACACATACACAGACTACTGACTGACACACATACACAGACTACTGATGTACACACACATACACAGACTACTGACTGACACACACATACACAGACTACTGACGTAAACACACATACACAGACTACTGACGTACACACACATACACAGACTACTGACGTACACACATACACAGACTACTGACGTACACACACATACACAGACTACTGATGTACACACACATACACAGACTACTGACGTACACACACATACACAGACTACTGACATACACACACATACACAGACTACTGACTGACACACACATACAAAGACTACTGACGTACTCACACATACACAGACTACTGACGTACACACACATACACAGACTACTGATGTACACACACATACACAGACTACTGACGTACACACACATACACAGACTACTGACTGACACACACATACACAGACTACTGACGTACACACACATACACAGACTACTGACGTACACACACATACACAGACTACTGACTGAAACACACATACACAGACTATTGACTTACACACACATATACAGACTACTGACGTACACACACATACACAGACTACTGATGTACACACATACACAGACTACTGAATGACACACACATACACAGACTACTGACTGACACACACATACACAGACTACTGACGTACACACACATACACAGACTACTGACTGACACACACATACAAAGACTACTGACGTACACACACATACACAGACTACTGACATACACACACATACACAGACTACTGACTGACACACACATACACAGACTACTGACTGACACACACATACACAGACTACTGACGTACACACACATACACAGACTACTGACGTACACACATACACAGACTACTGACTGAAACATACATACACAGACTACTGACTTACACACACATATACAGACTACTGACGTACACACACATACACAGACTACTGATGTACACACATACACAGACTACTGACTGACACACACATACACAGATTTCTGACTGACACACTCATACACAGACTACTGACGTACACACACATACACAGACTACTAACTGACACACACATACAAAGACTACTGACGTACACACACATACACAGACTACTGACGTACACACACATACACAGACTACTGACTGACACACACATACAAAGACTACTAACGTACACACACATACACAGACTACTGACGTACACACACATACACAGACTACTGACTGACACACACATACAAAGACTACTGACGTACACACACATACACAGACTACTGACGTACACACACATACACAGACTACTGACGTACACACACATACACAGACTACTGACTGACACACACATACAAAGACTACTGACGTACACACACATACACAGACTACTGACGTACACACACATACACAGACGACTGACGTACACACACATACACAGACTACTGACGTACACACACATCCACAGACTACTGACGTACACACACATACACAGACTACTGACTGACACACACATACACAGACTACTGACTCACACACACATATACAGACTACTGACGTACACACACATACACAGACTACTGATGTACACACATACACAGACTACTGAATGACACACACATACACAGACTACTGACTGACACACACATACACAGACTATTGACTGACACACACATACACAGACTACTGACTGACACACACATACATAGACTACTGACGTACACACATGCACAGACTACTGACGTACACACACATACACAGACTACTAACGTACACACACATACACAGAATACTGACTGACACACACATACACAGACTACTGACGTACACACACATACACAGACTACTGATGACACACACATATACAGACTACTAACGTACACACACATACACAGACTACTGACGTACACACACATACACAGACTACTGACGTACACACACATACACAGACTACTGATGACACACACATACACAGACTACTGACTGACACACACATACACAGACTACTGACTGACACACACATACACAGACTACTGACGAACACACACATACACAGACTTCTGACTGACACACACATACACAGACTACTGACTGACACACACATACACAGACTACTGACGTACACACACATACACAGACTACTGACTGACACACACATACACAGACTACTGACGAACACACACATACACAGACTTCTGACTGACACACACATACACAGACTACTGACTGACACACACATACACAGACTACTGACGTACACACACATACACAGACTTCTGACTGACACACACATACACAGACTACTGACTGACACACACATACACAGACTACTGACGTACACACACATACACAGACTACTGACGTACACACACATGCACAGACTACTGACTGACACACACATACAAAGACTACTGACGTACTCACACATACACAGACTACTGACGTACTCACACATACACAGACTACTGACTGACACACACATTCACAGACTATTGACTGACACACACATACACAGACTACTGACTGACACACATATTCACAGACTACTGACGTACACACACATACACAGACTACTGACTGACACACATACACAGACTACTGATGTACACACACATACACAGACTACTGACTGACACACACATACACAGACTACTGACGTAAACACACATACACAGACTACTGACGTACACACACATACACAGACTACTGACGTACACACATACACAGACTACTGACGTACACACACATACACAGACTACTGATGTACACACACATACACAGACTACTGACGTACACACACATACACAGACTACTGACTGACACACACATACAAAGACTACTGACGTACTCACACATACACAGACTACTGACGTACACACACATACACAGACTACTGACATACACACACATACACAGACTACTGACTGACACACACATACAAAGACTACTGACGTACTCACACATACACAGACTACTGACGTACACACACATACACAGACTACTGACGTACACACACATACACAGACTACTGACGTACACACATACACAGACTACTGACATACACACACATACACAGACTACTGACTGACACACACATACAAAGACTACTGACGTACTCACACATACACAGACTACTGACGTACACACACATACACAGACTACTGACGTACACACACATACACAGACTACTGACGTACACACATACACAGACTACTGACTGAAACACACATACACAGACTACTGACTTACACACACATATACAGACTACTGACGTACACACACATACACAGACTACTGATGTACACACATACACAGACTACTGACTGACACACACATACACAGATTTCTGACTGACACACACATACACAGACTACTGACGTACACACACATACACAGACTACTGATGTACACACATACACAGACTACTGACTGACACACACATACACAGATTTCTGACTGACACACACATACACAGACTACTGACGTACACACACATACACAGACTACTAACTGACACACACATACAAAGACTACTGACGTACACACACATACACAGACTACTGACGTACACACACATACACAGACTACTGACTGACACACACAAACAAAGACTACTAACGTACACACACATACACAGACTACTGACGTACACACACATACACAGACTACTGACTGACACACACATACAAAGACTACTGACGTACACACACATACACAGACTACTGACGTACACACACATACACAGACTACTGACGTACACACACATACACAGACTACTGACTGACACACACATACAAAGACTACTGACGTACACACACATACACAGACTACTGACGTACACACACATACACAGACGACTGACGTACACACACATACACAGACTACTGACGTACACACACATCCACAGACTACTGACGTACACACACATACACAGACTACTGACTGACACACACATACAAAGACTACTGACGTACACACACATACACAGACTACTGACGTACACACACATACACAGACGACTGACGTACACACACATACAAAGACTACTGACGTACTCACACATACACAGACTACTGACGTACACACACATACACAGACTACTGACGTACACACACATACACAGACTACTGACGTACACACATACACAGACTACTGACTGAAACACACATACACAGACTACTGACTTACACACACATATACAGACTACTGACGTACACACACATACACAGACTACTGATGTACACACATACACAGACTACTGACTGACACACACATACACAGATTTCTGACTGACACACACATACACAGACTACTGACGTACACACACATACACAGACTACTAACTGACACACACATACAAAGACTACTGACGTACACACACATACACAGACTACTGACGTACACACACATACACAGACTACTGACTGACACACACAAACAAAGACTACTAACGTACACACACATACACAGACTACTGACGTACACACACATACACAGACTACTGACTGACACACACATACAAAGACTACTGACGTACACACACATACACAGACTACTGACGTACACACACATACACAGACTACTGACGTACACACACATACACAGACTACTGACTGACACACACATACAAAGACTACTGACGTACACACACATACACAGACTACTGACGTACACACACATACACAGACGACTGACGTACACACACATACACAGACTACTGACGTACACACACATCCACAGACTACTGACGTACACACACATACACAGACTACTGACTGACACACACATACACAGACTACTGACTCACACACACATATACAGACTACTGACGTACACACACATACACAGACTACTGATGTACACACATACACAGACTACTGAATGACACACACACACATACACAGACTACTGACTGACACACACATACACAGACTATTGTCTGACACACACATACACAGACTACTGACTGACACACACATACATAGACTACTGACGTACACACATGCACAGACTACTGACGTACACACACATACACAGACTACTAACGTACACACACATACACAGAATACTGACTGACACACACATACACAGACTACTGACGTACACACACATACACAGACTACTGATGACACACACATATACAGACTACTAACGTACACACACATACACAGACTACTGACGTACACACACATACACAGACTACTGACGTACACACACATACACAGACTACTGATGACACACACATACACATACTACTGACTGACACACACATACACAGACTACTGACTGACACACACATACACAGACTACTGACGAACACACACATACACAGACTTCTGACTGACACACACATACACAGACTACTGACTGACACACACATACACAGACTACTGACGTACACACACATACACAGACTACTGACTGACACACACATACAAAGACTACTGACGTACACACACATACACAGACTTCTGACGTTCACACACATACACAGACTACTGACGTACACACACATACAGAGACTACTGAGGTACACACACATACACAGATTACTGACTGACACACATACACAGACTACTGACTGACACACACATACACAGACTACTGACTTACACACACATATACAGACTACTGACTGACACACATACACAGACTACTGATGTACACACATACACAGACTACTGCATGACACACACATACACAGACTACTGACTGACACACACATACACAGACTACTGACTGACACACACATACACAGCCTACTGATGTACACACACGTACACAGACTACTGACGTACAAACACATACACAGACTACTGACGTACACACATACACAGACTACTGACAGACACACACATACACAGACTACTGACGTACACACACATACACAGACTATTGACGTACACACACAAACACAGAGTACTGACTGACGTACACACACATACACAGACTACTGACTGACACACACATACACAGACTACTGACGTACACACACATACACAGACTACTGACTGACACACACATACACAGACTACTGACATATACACACATACACAGACTACTGACTGACACACACATACACAGACTACTGACGTACACACACATACACAGACTACTGACGTACACACACATACACAGACTACTGATGACACACACATACACATACTACTGACTGACACACACATACACAGACTACTGACTGACACACACATACACAGACTACTGACGAACACACACATACACAGACTTCTGACTGACACACACATACACAGACTACTGACTGACACACACATACACAGACTACTGACGTACACACACATACACAGACTACTGACTGACACACACATACAAAGACTACTGACGTACACACACATACACAGACTTCTGACGTTCACACACATACACAGACTACTGACGTACACACACATACAGAGACTACTGAGGTACACACACATACACAGATTACTGACTGACACACATACACAGACTACTGACTGACACACACATACACAGACTACTGACTTACACACACATATACAGACTACTGACTGACACACATACACAGACTACTGATGTACACACATACACAGACTACTGCATGACACACACATACACAGACTACTGACTGACACACACATACACAGACTACTGACTGACACACACATACACAGCCTACTGATGTACACACACGTACACAGACTACTGACGTACAAACACATACACAGACTACTGACGTACACACATACACAGACTACTGACAGACACACACATACACAGACTACTGACGTACACACACATACACAGACTATTGACGTACACACACAAACACAGAGTACTGACTGACGTACACACACATACACAGACTACTGACTGACACACACATACACAGACTACTGACGTACACACACATACACAGACTACTGACTGACACACACATACACAGACTACTGACATATACACACATACACAGACTACTGACTGACACACACATACACAGACTACTGACGTACACACACATACACAGACTACTGACTGACACACACATACACAGCCTACTGACGTACACACACATACACAGACTACTGACGTACACACACATACACAGACTACTGACGTACACACACATGCACAGACTACTGACTGACACACACATACAAAGACTACTGACGTACTCACACATACACAGACTACTGACGTACTCACACATACACAGACTACTGACTGACACACACATTCACAGACTATTGACTGACACACACATACACAGACTACTGACTGACACACATATTCACAGACTACTGACGTACACACACATACACAGACTACTGACTGACACACATACACAGACTACTGATGTACACACACATACACAGACTACTGACTGACACACACATACACAGACTACTGACGTACACACACATACACAGACTACTGACGTACACACACATACACAGACTACTGACGTACACACATACACAGACTACTGACGTACATACACATACACAGACTACTGATGTACACACACATACACAGACTACTGACGTACACACACATACACAGACTACTGACATACACACACATACACAGACTACTGACGTACACACACATACACAGACTACTGACGTACACACACATTCACAGACTACTGACGTACACACACATACACAGACTACTGATGTACACACACATACACAGACTACTGATGTACACACACATACACAGACTACTGACTGACACACACATACACAGACTACTGACATACACACACATACACAGACTACTGACTGACACACACATACACAGACTACTGACGTACTCACACATACACAGACTACTGACGTACACACACATACACAGACTACTGATGTACACACACATACACAGACTACTGACGTACACACACATACACAGACTACTGACTGACACACACATACACAGACTACTGACGTACACACACATACACAGACTACTGACGTACACACACATACACAGACTACTGACTGAAACACACATACACAGACTATTGACTTATACAAACATATACAGACTACTGACGTACACACACATACACAGACTACTGATGTACACACATACACAGACTACTGAATGACACACACATACACAGACTACTGACTGACACACACATACACAGACTACTGACGTACACACACATACACAGACTACTGACTGACACACACATACAAAGACTACTGACGTACACACACATACACAGACTACTGACATACACACACATACACAGACTACTGACTGACACACACATACACAGACTACTGACTGACACACACATACACAGACTACTGACGTACACACACATACACAGACTACTGACGTACACACATACACAGACTACTGACTGAAACACACATACACAGACTACTGACTTACACACACATACACAGACTACTGACTGAAACACACATACACAGACTACTGAATGACACACACATACACAGACTACTGACTGACACACACATACACAGACTACTGACGTACACACACATACACAGACTACTGACTGACACACACATACAAAGACTACTGACGTACACACACATACACAGACTACTGACATACACACACATACACAGACTACTGACGTACACACACATACACAGACTACTGATGACACACACATATACAGACTACTAACGTACACACACATACACAGACTACTGACGTACACACACATACACAGACTACTGACGTACACACACATACACAGACTACTGATGACACACACATACACATACTACTGACTGACACACACATACACAGACTACTGACTGACACACACATACACAGACTACTGACGAACACACACATACACAGACTTCTGACTGACACACACATACACAGACTACTGACTGACACACATACACAGACTACTGACGTACACACACATACACAGACTACTGACTGACACACACATACAAAGACTACTGACGTACACACACATACACAGACTTCTGACGTTCACACACATACACAGACTACTGACGTACACACACATACAGAGACTACTGAGGTACACACACATACACAGATTACTGACTGACACACATACACAGACTACTGACTGACACACACATACACAGACTACTGACTTACACACACATATACAGACTACTGACTGACACACATACACAGACTACTGATGTACACACATACACAGACTACTGCATGACACACACATACACAGACTACTGACTGACACACACATACACAGACTACTGACTGACACACACATACACAGCCTACTGATGTACACACACGTACACAGACTACTGACGTACAAACACATACACAGACTACTGACGTACACACATACACAGACTACTGACAGACACACACATACACAGACTACTGACGTACACACACATACACAGACTATTGACGTACACACACAAACACAGAGTACTGACTGACGTACACACACATACACAGACTACTGACTGACACACACATACACAGACTACTGACGTACACACACATACACAGACTACTGACTGACACACACATACACAGACTACTGACATATACACACATACACAGACTACTGACTGACACACACATACACAGACTACTGACGTACACACACATACACAGACTACTGACTGACACACACATACACAGCCTACTGACGTACACACACATACACAGACTACTGACGTACACACACATGCACAGACTACTGACTGACACACACATACAAAGACTACTGACGTACTCACACATACACAGACTACTGACGTACTCACACATACACAGACTACTGACTGACACACACATTCACAGACTATTGACTGACACACACATACACAGACTACTGACTGACACACATATTCACAGACTACTGACGTACACACACATACACAGACTACTGACTGACACACATACACAGACTACTGATGTACACACACATACACAGACTACTGACTGACACACACATACACAGACTACTGACGTACACACACATACACAGACTACTGACGTACACACACATACACAGACTACTGACGTACACACATACACAGACTACTGACGTACATACACATACACAGACTACTGATGTACACACACATACACAGACTACTGACGTACACACACATACACAGACTACTGACATACACACACATACACAGACTACTGACGTACACACACATACACAGACTACTGACGTACACACACATTCACAGACTACTGACGTACACACACATACACAGACTACTGATGTACACACACATACACAGACTACTGATGTACACACACATACACAGACTACTGACTGACACACACATACACAGACTACTGACATACACACACATACACAGACTACTGACTGACACACACATACACAGACTACTGACGTACTCACACATACACAGACTACTGACGTACACACACATACACAGACTACTGATGTACACACACATACACAGACTACTGACGTACACACACATACACAGACTACTGACTGACACACACATACACAGACTACTGACGTACACACACATACACAGACTACTGACGTACACACACATACACAGACTACTGACTGAAACACACATACACAGACTATTGACTTACACAAACATATACAGACTACTGACGTACACACACATACACAGACTACTGATGTACACACATACACAGACTACTGAATGACACACACATACACAGACTACTGACTGACACACACATACACAGACTACTGACGTACACACACATACACAGACTACTGACTGACACACACATACAAAGACTACTGACGTACACACACATACACAGACTACTGACATACACACACATACACAGACTACTGACTGACACACACATACACAGACTACTGACTGACACACACATACACAGACTACTGACGTACACACACATACACAGACTACTGACGTACACACATACACAGACTACTGACTGAAACACACATACACAGACTACTGACTTACACACACATATACAGACTACTGACGTACACACACATACACAGACTACTGATGTACACACATACACAGACTACTGACTGACACACACATACACAGATTTCTGACTGACACACACATACACAGACTACTGACGTACACACACATACACAGACTACTAACTGACACACACATACAAAGACTACTGACGTACACACACATACACAGACTACTGACGTACACACACATACACAGACTACTGACTGACACACATACACAGACTACTGACTGACACACACATACACAGACTACTGACGTACACACACATACACAGACTACTGACTGAAACACACAGACTACTGACTTACACACACATATACAGACTACTGACGTACACACACATACACAGACTACTGACTGACACACACATACACAGACTACTGACGTACACACACATACACAGACTACTGACGTACACACACATACACAGACTATTGACTGACACACACATACACAGACTACTGACTGACACACACATACATAGACTACTGACGTACACACATGCACAGACTACTGACGTACACACACATACACAGACTACTGACTGACACACACATACACAGAATACTGACTGACACACACATACACAGATTACTGACGTACACACAAATACACAGACTACTAATGAAACACACATACACAGACTACTGACGTACACACACATACACAGACTACTGACTGACACACACATACACAGACTACTGACTGACACACACATACACAGACTGCTGACGTACACACACATACACAGACTACTGACTGACACACACATACAAAGACTACTGATGTACACACACATACACAGACTACTGACTGACACACACATACACAGACTACTGACTGACACACACATACACAGACTACTGACGTACACACACATACACAGACTACTGACGTACACACACATACACAGACTATTGACTGACACACACATACACAGACTACTGACTGACACACACATACATAGACTACTGACGTACACACATGCACAGACTACTGACGTACACACACATACACAGACTACTGACTGACACGCACATACACAGAATACTGACTGACACACACATACACAGACTACTGACGTACATACACATACACAGACTACTGACTGACACACACATACACAGACTACTAACGTACACACACATACACAGACTACTGACGTACACACACATACACAGACTACTGACGTACACACACATACACAGACTACTGATGACACATACATACACAGACTACTGACTGACACACACATACACAGACTACTGACTGACACACACATACACAGACTACTGACGAACACACACATGCACAGACTTCTGACTGACACACACATACACAGACTACTGACTGACACACACATACACAGACTACTGACTGACACACACATACAAAGACTACTGACGTACTAACACATACACAGACTACTGACGTACACACATACACAGACTACTGACTGACACACACATACACAGACTTCTGACTGACACACACATACACAGACTACTGACTGACACACACATACACAGACTACTGACGTACACACACATGCAGACTACTGACTGACACACACATACACAGACTACTGACTGACACACACATACATAGACTACTGACGTACACACATGCACAGACTACTGACGTACACACACATACACAGACTAATGACTGACACACACATACACAGACTACTGACGTACACACACATACACAGACTACTAACGTACACACACATACACAGACTACTGACGTACACACACATACACAGACTACTGACGTACACACACATACACAGACTACTAATGAAACACACATACACAGACTACTGACGTACACACACATACACAGACTACTGACTGACACACAAATACACAGACTACTGACTGACACACACATACACAGACTACTGACGTACACACACATACACAGACTACTGACTGACACACACATACAAAGACTACTGAAGTACACACATATACACAGACTACTGACTGACACACACATACACAGACTACTGACGTACACACACATACACAGACTACTGACGTACACACACATACACAGACTACTGACGTACACACACATACACAGACTACTGACTGACACACACATACACAGACTACTGACGTACACACACATACACAGACTACTGACGTACACACATACACAGACTACTGACGTACACACACATACACAGACTACTGACTGACACACACATACACAGACTACTGATGTACACACATACACAGACTACTGCATGACACACACATACACAGACTACTGACTGACACACACATACACAGACTACTGACTGACACACACATACACAGCCTACTGATGTACACACACGTACACAGACTACTGACGTACAAACACATACACAGACTACTGACGTACACACATACACAGACTACTGACAGACACACACATACACAGACTACTGACGTACACACACATACACAGACTATTGACGTACACACACAAACACAGAGTACTGACTGACGTACACACACATACACAGACTACTGACTGACACACACATACACAGACTACTGACGTACACACACATACACAGACTACTGACTGACACACACATACACAGACTACTGACATATACACACATACACAGACTACTGACTGACACACACATACACAGACTACTGACGTACACACACATACACGGACTACTGACTGACACACACATACACAGCCTACTGACGTACACACACATACACAGACTACTGACGTACACACACATACACAGACTACTGACGTACACACACATGCACAGACTACTGACTGACACACACATACAAAGACTACTGACGTACTCACACATACACAGACTACTGACGTACTCACACATACACAGACTACTGACGTACTCACACATACACAGACTACTGACGTACACACACATACACAGACTACTGACTGACACACACATACACAGACTACTGACTTACACACACATATACAGACTACTGACGTACACACACATACACAGACTACTGATGTACACACATACACAGACTACTGAATGACACACACATACACAGACTACTGACTGACACACACATACACAGACTACTGACATACACTCACATACACAGACTACTGACGTACACACACTTACACAGACTACTGACGTACACACATGCACAGACTACTGACAGACACACACATACACAGACAACTGACGTACACACATACACAGACTATTGACGTAACACATAAACACAGACTACTGACTGACACACACATACACAGACTACTGACTGACACACACATACACAGACTACTGACATACACACACATACACAGATTACTGACGTACACACACATACACAGACTACTGACGTACACACACATACACAGACTACTGACTGACACACACATACAAAGACTACTGACGTACTCACACATACACAGACTACTGCCGTACACACAAATACACAGACTACTGACGTACACACACATACACAGACTACTGACGTACACACACACACATACACAGACTACTAACGTACACACACATACACAGACTACTGATGTACACACATACACAGACTACTGACGTACACAGACATACACAGACTACTGACTGACACACACATACACAGACTACTGACAGACACACACATACACAGACTACTGACTGACACACACATTCACAGACTACTGACGTACACACTCATACACAGACTACTGACTGACACACACATACACAGACTACTGACGTACACACACATACACAGACTACTGACTGACACACACATATAGAGACTACCGACGTACACACACATACACAGACTACTGACTGACACACACATACACAGACTACTGACTTACACACACATACACAGACTACTGACGTACACACACATACACAGACTACTGACTGACACACACATACACAGACTACTGACAGACACACACATACACAGACTACTGACTGACACACACATTCACAGACTACTGACGTACACACTCATACACAGACTACTGACTGACACACACATACACAGACTACTGACGTACTCACACATACACAGACTACTGACGTACACACACATACACAGACTACTGATGTACACACACATACACAGACTACTGACGTACACACACATACACAGACTACTGACTGACACACACATACACAGACTACTGACGTACACACACATACACAGACTACTGACGTACACACACATACACAGACTACTGACTGAAACACACATACACAGACTATTGACTTACACACACATATACAGACTACTGACGTACACACACATACACAGACTACTGATGTACACACATACACAGACTACTGAATGACACACACATACACAGACTACTGACTGACACACACATACACAGACTACTGACGTACACACACATACACAGACTACTGACTGACACACACATACAAAGACTACTGACGTACACACACATACACAGACTACTGACATACACACACATACACAGACTACTGACTGACACACACATACACAGACTACTGACTGACACACACATACACAGACTACTGACGTACACACACATACACAGACTACTGACGTACACACATACACAGACTACTGACTGAAACACACATACACAGACTACTGACTTACACACACATATACAGACTACTGACGTACACACACATACACAGACTACTGATGTACACACATACACAGACTACTGACGTACACACACATACACAGACTACTGACGTACACACACATACACAGACTACTGACGTACACACACATACACAGACTATTGACTGACACACACATACACAGACTACTGACTGACACACACATACATAGACTACTGACGTACACACATGCACAGACTACTGACGTACACACACATACACAGACTACTGACTGACACACACATACACAGAATACTGACTGACACACACATACACAGACTACTGACGTACACACACATACACAGACTACTGACTGACACACACATACACAGACTACTAACGTACACACACATACACAGACTACTGACGTACACACACATACACAGACTACTGACGTACACACACATACACAGACTACTGATGACACACACATACAAAGACTACTGATGTACACACACATACACTGACTACTGACTGACACACACATACACAGACTACTGACTGACACACACATACACAGACTACTGACGTACACACACATACACAGACTACTGACGTACACACACATACACAAACTATTGACTGACACACACATACACAGACTACTGACTGACACACACATACATAGACTACTGACGTACACACATGCACAGACTACTGACGTACACACACATACACAGACTACTGACTGACACACACATACACAGAATACTGACTGACACACACATACACAGACTACTGACGTACACACACATACACAGACTACTGACTGACACACACATACACAGACTACTAACGTACACACACATACACAGACTACTGACGTACACACACATACACAGACTACTGACGTACACACACATACACAGACTACTGATGACACACACATACACAGACTACTGACTGACACACACATACACAGACTACTGACTGACACACACATACACAGACTACTGACGAACACACACATGCACAGACTTCTGACTGACACACACATACACAGACTACTGACTGACACACACATACACAGACTACTGACTGACACACACATACAAAGACTACTGACGTACTAACACATACACAGACTACTGACGTACACACACATACACAGACTACTGACTGACACACACATACACAGACTTCTGACTGACACACACATACACAGACTACTGACTGACACACACATACACAGACTACTGACGTACACACACATGCACAGACTACTGACTGACACACACATACACAGACTACTGACTGACACACACATACATAGACTACTGACATACACACATGCACAGACTACTAACGTACACACACATACACAGACTACTGACTGACACACACATACACAGACTACTGACGTACACACACATACACAGACTACTAACGTACACACACATACACAGACTACTGACGTACACACACATACACAGAGTACTGACGTACACACACATACACAGACTACTAATAAAACACACATACACAGACTACTGACGTACACACACATACACAGACTACTGACTGACACACAAATACACAGACTACTGACTGACACACACATACACAGACTACTGACGTACACACACATACACAGACTACTGACTGACACACACATACAAAGACTACTGATGTACACACACATACACAGACTACTGACTGACACACACATACACAGACTACTGACGTACACACACATACACAGACTACTGACGTACACACACATACACAGACTACTGACGTACACACACATACACAGACTACTGACTGACACACACATACACAGACTACTGACGTACACACACATACACAGACTACTGACGTACACACACATACACAGACTACTGACGTACACACACATACACAGACTACTGACTGACACACATACACAGACTACTGATGTACACACATACACAGACTACTGCATGACACACACATACACAGACTACTGACTGACACACACATACACAGACTACTGACTGACACACACATACACAGCCTACTGATGTACACACACGTACACAGACTACTGACGTACAAACACATACACAGACTACTGACGTACACACATACACAGACTACTGACGTACACACACATACACAGACTATTGACGTACACACACAAACACAGAGTACTGACTGACGTACACACACATACACAGACTACTGACGTACACACACATACACAGACTACTGACGTACACACACATACACAGACTACTAATAAAACACACATACACAGACTACTGACGTACACACACATACACAGACTACTGACTGACACACAAATACACAGACTACTGACTGACACACACATACACAGACTACTGACGTACACACACATACACAGACTACTGACTGACACACACATACAAAGACTACTGATGTACACACACATACACAGACTATTGACGTACACACACAAACACAGAGTACTGACTGACGTACACACACATACACAGACTACTGACTGACACACACATACACAGACTACTGACGTACACACACATACACAGACTACTGACTGACACACACATACACAGACTACTGACATATACACACATACACAGACTACTGACTGACACACACATACACAGACTACTGACGTACACACACATACACAGACTACTGACTGACACACACATACACAGCCTACTGACGTACACACACATACACAGACTACTGACGTACACACACATACACAGACTACTGACGTACACACACATGCACAGACTACTGACTGACACACACATACAAAGACTACTGACGTACTCACACATACACAGACTACTGACGTACTCACACATACACAGACTACTGACTGACACACACATTCACAGACTATTGACTGACACACACATACACAGACTACTGACTGACACACATACACAGACTACTGATGTACACACACATACACAGACTATTGACTGACACACACATACACAGACTACTGACTGACACACATATTCACAGACTACTGACGTACACACACATACACAGACTACTGACTGACACACATACACAGACTACTGATGTACACACACATACACAGACTACTGACTGACACACACATACACAGACTACTGACGTAAACACACATACACAGACTACTGACGTACACACACATACACAGACTACTGACGTACACACATACACAGACTACTGACGTACACACACATACACAGACTACTGACTGACACACACATACACAGACTACTGACGTACACACACATACACAGACTACTGACTGACACACACATACAAAGACTACTGATGTACACACACATACACAGACTACTGACTGACACACACATACACAGACTACTGACTGACACACACATACACAGACTACTGACGTACACACACATACACAGACTACTGACGTACACACACATACACAGACTATTGACTGACACACACATACACAGACTACTGACTGACACACACATACATAGACTACTGACGTACACACATGCACAGACTACTGACGTACACACACATACACAGACTACTGACTGACACACACATACACAGAATACTGACTGACACACACATACACAGACTACTGACGTACACACACATACACAGACTACTGACTGACACACACATACACAGACTACTAACGTACACACACATACACAGACTACTGACGTACACACACATACACAGACTACTGACGTACACACACATACACAGACTACTGATGACACACACATACACAGACTACTGACTGACACACACATACACAGACTACTGACTGACACACACATACACAGACTACTGACGAACACACACATGCACAGACTTCTGACTGACACACACATACACAGACTACTGACTGACACACACATACACAGACTACTGACTGACACACACATACAAAGACTACTGACGTACTAACACATACACAGACTACTGACGTACACACACATACACAGACTACTGACTGACACACACATACACAGACTTCTGACTGACAAACACATACACAGACTACTGACTGACACACACATACACAGACTACTGACGTACACACACATGCACAGACTACTGACTGACACACACATACACAGACTACTGACTGACACACACATACATAGACTACTGACGTACACACATGCACAGACTACTAACGTACACACACATACACAGACTACTGACTGACACACACATACACAGACTACTGACGTACACACACATACACAGACTACTAACGTACACACACATACACAGACTACTGACGTACACACACATACACAGACTACTGACGTACACACACATACACAGACTACTAATGAAACACACATACACAGACTACTGACGTACACACACATACACAGACTACTGACTGACACACAAATACACAGACTACTGACTGACACACACATACACAGACTACTGACGTACACACACATACACAGACTACTGACTGACACACACATACAAAGACTACTGATGTACACACACATACACAGACTACTGACTGACACACACATACACAGACTACTGACGTACACACACATACACAGACTACTGACGTACACACACATACACAGACTACTGACGTACACACACATACACAGACTACTGACTGACACACACATACACAGACTACTGACGTACACACACATACACAGACTACTGACGTACACACACATACACAGACTACTGACGTACACACACATACACAGACTACTGACTGACACACACATACACAGACTACTGATGTACACACATACACAGACTACTGCATGACACACACATACACAGACTACTGACTGACACACACATACACAGACTACTGACTGACACACACATACACAGCCTACTGATGTACACACACGTACACAGACTACTGACGTACAAACACATACACAGACTACTGACGTACACACATACACAGACTACTGACAGACACACACATACACAGACTACTGACGTACACACACATACACAGACTATTGACGTACACACACAAACACAGAGTACTGACTGACGTACACACACATACACAGACTACTGACTGACACACACATACACAGACTACTGACGTACACACACATACACAGACTACTGACTGACACACACATACACAGACTACTGACTGACACACACATACACAGACTACTGACGTACACACACATACACAGACTACTGACTGACACACACATACACAGACTACTGACATATACACACATACACAGACTACTGACTGACACACACATACACAGACTACTGACGTACACACACATACACAGACTACTGACTGACACACACATACACAGCCTACTGACGTACACACACATACACAGACTACTGACGTACACACACATACACAGACTACTGACGTACACACACATGCACAGACTACTGACTGACACACACATACAAAGACTACTGACGTACTCACACATACACAGACTACTGACGTACTCACACATACACAGACTACTGACTGACACACACATTCACAGACTATTGACTGACACACACATACACAGACTACTGACTGACACACATATTCACAGACTACTGACGTACACACACATACACAGACTACTGACTGACACACATACACAGACTACTGATGTACACACACATACACAGACTACTGACTGACACACACATACACAGACTACTGACGTAAACACACATACACAGACTACTGACGTACACACATACACAGACTACTGACGTACACACATACACAGACCACTGACGTACACACACATACACAGACTACTGATGTACACACACATACACAGACTACTGACGTACACACACATACACAGACTACTGACATACACACACATACACAGACTACTGACTGACACACACATACAAAGACTACTGACGTACTCACACATACACAGACTACTGACGTACACACACATACACAGACTACTGATGTACACACACATACACAGACTACTGACGTACACACACATACACAGACTACTGACTGACACACACATACAAAGACTACTAACGTACACACACATACACAGACTACTGATGTACACACACATACACAGACTACTGACGTACACACACATACACAGACTACTGACTGACACACACATACACAGATTTCTGACTGACACACTCATACACAGACTACTGACGTACACACACATACACAGACTACTAACTGACACACACATACAAAGACTACTGACGTACACACACATACACAGACTACTGACGTACACACACATACACAGACTACTGACTGACACACACATACAAAGACTACTAACGTACACACACATACACAGACTACTGACGTACACACACATACACAGACTACTGACTGACACACACATACAAAGACTACTAACGTACACACACATACACAGACTACTGATGTACACACACATACACAGACTACTGACGTACACACACATACACAGACTACTGACTGACACACACATACACAGATTTCTGACTGACACACTCATACACAGACTACTGACGTACACACACATACACAGACTACTAACTGACACACACATACAAAGACTACTGACGTACACACACATACACAGACTACTGACGTACACACACATACACAGACTACTGACTGACACACACATACAAAGACTACTAACGTACACACACATACACAGACTACTGACGTACACACACATACACAGACTACTGACTGACACACACATACAAAGACTACTGACGTACACACACATACACAGACTACTGACGTACACACACATACACAGACTACTGACGTACACACACATACACAGACTACTGACTGACACACACATACAAAGACTACTGACGTACACACACATACACAGACTACTGACGTACACACACATACACAGACGACTGACGTACACACACATACACAGACTACTGACGTACACACACATCCACAGACTACTGACGTACACACACATACACAGACTACTGACTGACACACACATACACAGACTACTGACTCACACACACATATACAGACTACTGACGTACACACACATACAAAGACTACTGATGTACACACATACACAGACTACTGAATGACACACACATACACAGACTACTGACTGACACACACATACACAGACTATTGACTGACACACACATACACAGACTACTGACTGACACACACATACATAGACTACTGACGTACACACATGCACAGACTACTGACGTACACACACATACACAGACTACTAACGTACACACACATACACAGAATACTGACTGACACACACATACACAGACTACTGACGTACACACACATACACAGACTACTGATGACACACATATACAGACTACTAACGTACACACACATACACAGACTACTGACGTACACACACATACACAGACTACTGACGTACACACACATACACAGACTACTGATGACACACACATACACAGACTACTGACTGACACACACATACACAGACTACTGACTGACACACACATACACAGACTACTGACGAACACACACATACACAGACTTCTGACTGACACACACATACACAGACTACTGACTGACACACACATACACAGACTACTGACGTACACACACATACACAGACTTCTGACTGACACACACATACACAGACTACTGACGAACACACACATACACAGACTTCTGACTGACACACACATACACAGACTACTGACTGACACACACATACACAGACTACTGACGTACACACACATACACAGACTTCTGACTGACACACACATACACAGACTACTGACTGACACACACATACACAGACTACTGACGTACACACACATACACAGACTACTGACGTACACACACATGCACAGACTACTGACTGACACACACATACAAAGCCTACTGACGTACTCACACATACACAGACTACTGACGTACTCACACATACACAGACTACTGACTGACACACACATTCACAGACTATTGACTGACACACACATACACAGACTACTGACTGACACACATATTCACAGACTACTAACGTACACACACATACACAGACTACTGACTGACACACATACACAGACTACTGATGTACACACACATACACAGACTACTGACTGACACACACATACACAGACTACTGACGTAAACACACATACACAGACTACTGACGTACACACACATACACAGACTACTGACGTACACACATACACAGACTACTGACGTACACACACATACACAGACTACTGATGTACACACACATACACAGACTACTGACGTACACACACATACACAGACTACTGACATACACACACATACACAGACTACTGACTGACACACACATACAAAGACTACTGACGTACTCACACATACACAGACTACTGACGTACACACACATACACAGACTACTGATGTACACACACATACACAGACTACTGACGTACACACACATACACAGACTACTGACTGACACACACATACACAGACTACTGACGTACACACACATACACAGACTACTGACGTACACACACATACACAGACTACTGACTGAAACACACATACACAGACTATTGACTTACACACACATATACAGACTACTGACGTACACACACATACACAGACTACTGATGTACACACATACACAGACTACTGAATGACACACACATACACAGACTACTGACTGACACACACATACACAGACTACTGACGTACACACACATACACAGACTACTGACTGACACACACATACAAAGACTACTGACGTACACACACATACACAGACTACTGACATACACACACATACACAGACTACTGACTGACACACACATACACAGACTACTGACTGACACACACATACACAGACTACTGACGTACACACACATACACAGACTACTGACGTACACACATACACAGACTACTGACTGAAACACACATACACAGACTACTGACTTACACACACATATACAGACTACTGACGTACACACACATACACAGACTACTGATGTACACACATACACAGACTACTGACTGACACACACATACACAGATTTCTGACTGACACACACATACACAGACTACTGACGTACACACACATACACAGACTACTAACTGACACACACATACAAAGACTACTGACGTACACACACATACACAGACTACTGACGTACACACACATACACAGACTACTGACTGACACACACATACACAGACTACTGACTGACACACACATACACAGACTACTGACGTACACACACATACACAGACTACTGACTGAAACACACAGACTACTGACTTACACACACATATACAGACTACTGACGTACACACACATACACAGACTACTGACTGACACACACATACACAGACTACTGACGTACACACACATACACAGACTACTGACGTACACACACATACACAGACTATTGACTGACACACACATACACAGACTACTGACTGACACACACATACATAGACTACTGACGTACACACATGCACAGACTACTGACGTACACACACATACACAGACTACTGACTGACACACACATACACAGAATACTGACTGACACACACATACACAGACTACTGACGTACACACAAATACACAGACTACTAATGAAACACACATACACAGACTACTGACGTACACACACATACACAGACTACTGACTGACACACACATACACAGACTACTGACTGGCACACACATACACAGACTGCTGACGTACACACACATACACAGACTACTGACTGACACACACATACAAAGACTACTGATGTACACACACATACACAGACTACTGACTGACACACACATACACAGACTACTGACTGACACACACATACACAGACTACTGACGTACACACACATACACAGACTACTGACGTACACACACATACACAGACTATTGACTGACACACACATACACAGACTACTGACTGACACACACATACACAGACTACTGACGTACACACATGCACAGACTACTGACGTACACACACATACACAGACTACTGACTGACACGCACATACACAGAATACTGACTGACACACACATACACAGACTACTGACGTACATACACATACACAGACTACTGACTGACACACACATACACAGACTACTAACGTACACACACATACACAGACTACTGACGTACACACACATACACAGACTACTGACGTACACACACATACACAGACTACTGATGACACATACATAAACAGACTACTGACTGACACACACATACACAGACTACTGACTGACACACACATACACAGACTACTGACGAACACACACATGCACAGACTTCTGACTGACACACACATACACAGACTACTGACTGACACACACATACACAGACTACTGACTGACACACACATACAAAGACTACTGACGTACTAACACATACACAGACTACTGACGTACACACATACACAGACTACTGACTGACACACACATACACAGACTTCTGACTGACACACACATACACAGACTACTGACTGACACACACATACACAGACTACTGACGTACACACACATGCAGACTACTGACTGACACACACATACACAGACTACTGACTGACACACACATACATAGACTACTGACGTACACACATGCACAGACTACTGACGTACACACACATACACAGACTACTGACTGACACACACATACACAGACTACTGACGTACACACACATACACAGACTACTGACGTACACACACATACACAGACTACTGACGTACACACACATACACAGACTACTAATGAAACACACATACACAGACTACTGACGTACACACACATACACAGACTACTGACTGACACACAAATACACAGACTACTGACTGACACACACATACACAGACTACTGACGTACACACACATACACAGACTACTGACTGACACACACATACAAAGACTACTGAAGTACACACACATACACAGACTACTGACTGACACACACATACACAGACTACTGACGTACACACACATACACAGACTACTGACGTACACACACATACACAGACTACTGACGTACACACACATACACAGACTACTGACGTACACACACATACACAGACTACTGACGTACACACACATACACAGACTACTGACGTACACACACATACACAGACTACTGACTGACACACACATACACAGACTACTGACGTACACACACATACACAGACTACTGACGTACACACATACACAGACTACTGACGTACACACACATACACAGACTACTGACTGACACACACATACACAGACTACTGATGTACACACATACACAGACTACTGCATGACACACACATACACAGACTACTGACTGACACACACATACACAGACTACTGACTGACACACACATACACAGACTACTGACGTACACACACATACACAGACTACTGACGTACACACACATACACAGACTACTGACTGAAACACACATACACAGACTATTGACTTACACACACATATACAGACTACTGACGTACACACACATACACAGACTACTGATGTACACACATACACAGACTACTGAATGACACACACATACACAGACTACTGACTGACACACACATACACAGACTACTGACGTACACACACATACACAGACTACTGACTGACACACACATACAAAGACTACTGACGTACACACACATACACAGACTACTGACATACACACACATACACAGACTACTGACTGACACACACATACACAGACTACTGACTGACACACACATACACAGACTACTGACGTACACACACATACACAGACTACTGACGTACACACACATATACAGACTACTGACGTACACACACATACACAGACTACTGATGTACACACATACACAGACTACTGACTGACACACACATACACAGATTTCTGACTGACACACACATACACAGACTACTGACGTACACACACATACACAGACTACTAACTGACACACACATACAAAGACTACTGACGTACACACACATACACAGACTACTGACGTACACACACATACACAGACTACTGACTGACACACACATACACAGACTACTGACTGACACACACATACACAGACTACTGACGTACACACACATACACAGACTACTGACTGAAACACACAGACTACTGACTTACACACACATATACAGACTACTGACGTACACACACATACACAGACTACTGACTGACACACACATACACAGACTACTGACGTACACACACATACACAGACTACTGACGTACACACACATATACAGACTATTGACTGACACACACATACACAGACTACTGACTGACACACACATACATAGACTACTGACGTACACACATGCACAGACTACTGACGTACACACACATACACAGACTACTGACTGACACACACATACACAGAATACTGACTGACACACACATACACAGACTACTGACGTACACACAAATACACAGACTACTAATGAAACACACATACACAGACTACTGACGTACACACACATACACAGACTACTGACTGACACACACATACACAGACTACTGACTGACACACACATACACAGACTACTGACGTACACACACATACACAGACTACTGACTGACACACACATACAAAGAATACTGATGTACACACACATGCACAGACTACTGACTGACACACACATACACTGACTACTGACTGACACACACATACACAGACTACTGACGTACACACACATACACAGACTACTGACGTACACACACATACACAGACTACTGACTGACACACACATACACAGACTACTGACGAACACACACATACACAGACTTCTGACTGACACACACATACACAGACTATTGACTGACACACACATACACAGACTACTGACGTACACACACATACACAGACTACTGACTGACACACACATACACAGACTACTGACGAACACACACATACACAGACTTCTGACTGACACACACATACACAGACTACTGACTGACACACACATACACAGACTACTGACGTACACACACATACACAGACTTCTGACTGACACACACATACACAGACTACTGACTGACACACACATACACAGACTACTGACGTACACACACATACACAGACTACTGACGTACACACACATGCACAGACTACTGACTGACACACACATACAAAGACTACTGACGTACTCACACATACACAGACTACTGACGTACTCACACATACACAGACTACTGACTGACACACACATTCACAGACTATTGACTGACACACACATACACAGACTACTGACTGACACACATATTCACAGACTACTAACGTACACACACATACACAGACTACTGACTGACACACATACACAGACTACTGATGTACACACACATACACAGACTACTGACTGACACACACATACACAGACTACTGACGTAAACACACATACACAGACTACTGACGTACACACACATACACAGACTACTGACGTACACACATACACAGACTACTGACGTACACACACATACACAGACTACTAATGTACACACACATACACAGACTACTGACGTACACACACATACACAGACTACTGACTTACACACACATACACAGACTACTGACTGACACACACATACAAAGACTACTGACGTACTCACACATACACAGACTACTGACGTACACACACATACACAGACTACTGACGTACACACACATACACAGACTACTGATGTACACACACATACACAGACTACTGACGTACACACACATACACAGACTACTGACTGACACACACATACACAGACTACTGACGTACACACACATACACAGACTACTGACGTACACACACATACACAGACTACTGACTGACACACACATACAAAGACTACTGACGTACTCACACATACACAGACTACTGACGTACACACACATACACAGACTACTGATGTACACACACATACACAGACTACTGACGTACACACACATACACAGACTACTGACTGACACACACATACAAAGACTACTGACGTACTCACACATACACAGACTACTGACGTACACACACATACACAGACTACTGACGTACACGCACATACACAGAATACTGACTGACACACACATACACAGACTACTGACGTACATACACATACACAGACTACTGACTGACACACACATACACAGACTACTAACGTACACACACATACACAGACTACTGACGTACACACACATACACAGACTACTGACGTACACACACATACACAGACTACTGATGACACATACATAAACAGACTACTGACTGACACACACATACACAGACTACTGACTGACACACACATACACAGACTACTGACGAACACACACATGCACAGACTTCTGACTGACACACACATACACAGACTACTGACTGACACACACATACACAGACTACTGACTGACACACACATACAAAGACTACTGACGTACTAACACATACACAGACTACTGACGTACACACATACACAGACTACTGACTGACACACACATACACAGACTTCTGACTGACACACACATACACAGACTACTGACTGACACACACATACACAGACTACTGACGTACACACACATGCAGACTACTGACTGACACACACATACACAGACTACTGACTGACACACACATACATAGACTACTGACGTACACACATGCACAGACTACTGACGTACACACACATACACAGACTACTGACTGACACACACATACACAGACTACTGACGTACACACACATACACAGACTACTGACGTACACACACATACACAGACTACTGACGTACACACACATACACAGACTACTAATGAAACACACATACACAGACTACTGACGTACACACACATACACAGACTACTGACTGACACACAAATACACAGACTACTGACTGACACACACATACACAGACTACTGACGTACACACACATACACAGACTACTGACTGACACACACATACAAAGACTACTGAAGTACACACACATACACAGACTACTGACTGACACACACATACACAGACTACTGACGTACACACACATACACAGACTACTGACGTACACACACATACACAGACTACTGACGTACACACACATACACAGACTACTGACGTACACACACATACACAGACTACTGACGTACACACACATACACAGACTACTGACGTACACACACATACACAGACTACTGACTGACACACACATACACAGACTACTGACGTACACACACATACACAGACTACTGACGTACACACATACACAGACTACTGACGTACACACACATACACAGACTACTGACTGACACACACATACACAGACTACTGATGTACACACATACACAGACTACTGCATGACACACACATACACAGACTACTGACTGACACACACATACACAGACTACTGACTGACACACACATACACAGCCTACTGATGTACACACACGTACACAGACTACTGACGTACAAACACATACACAGACTACTGACGTACACACATACACAGACTACTGACAGACACACACATGCACAGACTACTGACGTACACACACATACACAGACTATTGACGTACACACACAAACACAGAGTACTGACTGACGTACACACACATACACAGACTACTGACTGACACACACATACACAGACTACTGACGTACACACACATACACAGACTACTGACTGACACACACATACACAGACTACTGACATATACACACATACACAGACTACTGACTGACACACACATACACAGACTACTGACGTACACACACATACACAGACTACTGACTGACACACACATACACAGCCTACTGACGTACACACACATACACAGACTACTGACGTACACACACATACACAGACTACTGACGTACACACACATGCACAGACTACTGACTGACACACACATACAAAGACTACTGACGTACTCACACATACACAGACTACTGACGTACTCACACATACACAGACTACTGACTGACACACACATTCACAGACTATTGACTGACACACACATACACAGACTACTGACTGACACACATATTCACAGACTACTGACGTACACACACATACACAGACTACTGACTGACACACATACACAGACTACTGATGTACACACACATACACAGACTACTGACTGACACACACATACACAGACTACTGACGTACACACACATACACAGACTACTGACGTACACACACATACACAGACTACTGACGTACACACATACACAGACTACTGACGTACACACACATACACAGACTACTGATGTACACACACATACACAGACTACTGACGTACACACACATACACAGACTACTGACATACACACACATACACAGACTACTGACTGACACACACATACAAAGACTCCTGACGTACTCACACATACACAGACTACTGACGTACACACACATACACAGACTACTGATGTACACACACATACACGGACTACTGACGTACACACACATACACAGACTACTGACTGACACACACATACACAGACTACTGACGTACACACACATACACAGACTACTGACGTACACACACATACACAGACTACTGACTGAAACACACATACACAGACTATTGACTTACACACACATATACAGACTACTGACGTACACACACATACACAGACTACTGATGTACACACATACACAGACTACTGAATGACACACACATACACAGACTACTGACTGACACACACATACACAGACTACTGACGTACACACACATACACAGACTACTGACTGACACACACATACAAAGACTACTGACGTACACACACATACACAGACTACTGACATACACACACATACACAGACTACTGACTGACACACACATACACAGACTACTGACTGACACACACATACACAGACTACTGACGTACACACACATACACAGACTACTGACGTACACACACATATACAGACTACTGACGTACACACACATACACAGACTACTGATGTACACACATACACAGACTACTGACTGACACACACATACACAGATTTCTGACTGACACACACATACACAGACTACTGACGTACACACACATACACAGACTACTAACTGACACACACATACAAAGACTACTGACGTACACACACATACACAGACTACTGACGTACACACACATACACAGACTACTGACTGACACACACATACACAGACTACTGACTGACACACACATACACAGACTACTGACGTACACACACATACACAGACTACTGACTGAAACACACAGACTACTGACTTACACACACATATACAGACTACTGACGTACACACACATACACAGACTACTGACTGACACACACATACACAGACTACTGACGTACACACACATACACAGACTACTGACGTACACACACATATACAGACTATTGACTGACACACACATACACAGACTACTGACTGACACACACATACATAGACTACTGACGTACACACATGCACAGACTACTGACGTACACACACATACACAGACTACTGACTGACACACACATACACAGAATACTGACTGACACACACATACACAGACTACTGACGTACACACAAATACACAGACTACTAATGAAACACACATACACAGACTACTGACGTACACACACATACACAGACTACTGACTGACACACACATACACAGACTACTGACTGACACACACATACACAGACTACTGACGTACACACACATACACAGACTACTGACTGACACACACATACAAAGAATACTGATGTACACACACATGCACAGACTACTGACTGACACACACATACACTGACTACTGACTGACACACACATACACAGACTACTGACGTACACACACATACACAGACTACTGACGTACACACACATACACAGACTACTGACTGACACACACATACACAGACTACTGACGAACACACACATACACAGACTTCTGACTGACACACACATACACAGACTATTGACTGACACACACATACACAGACTACTGACGTACACACACATACACAGACTACTGACTGACACACACATACACAGACTACTGACGAACACACACATACACAGACTTCTGACTGACACACACATACACAGACTACTGACTGACACACACATACACAGACTACTGACGTACACACACATACACAGACTTCTGACTGACACACACATACACAGACTACTGACTGACACACACATACACAGACTACTGACGTACACACACATACACAGACTACTGACGTACACACACATGCACAGACTACTGACTGACACACACATACAAAGACTACTGACGTACTCACACATACACAGACTACTGACGTACTCACACATACACAGACTACTGACTGACACACACATTCACAGACTATTGACTGACACACACATACACAGACTACTGACTGACACACATATTCACAGACTACTAACGTACACACACATACACAGACTACTGACTGACACACATACACAGACTACTGATGTACACACACATACACAGACTACTGACTGACACACACATACACAGACTACTGACGTAAACACACATACACAGACTACTGACGTACACACACATACACAGACTACTGACGTACACACATACACAGACTACTGACGTACACACACATACACAGACTACTGATGTACACACACATACACAGACTACTGACGTACACACACATACACAGACTACTGACTTACACACACATACACAGACTACTGACTGACACACACATACAAAGACTACTGACGTACTCACACATACACAGACTACTGACGTACACACACATACACAGACTACTGATGTACACACACATACACAGACTACTGACGTACACACACATACACAGACTACTGACTGACACACACATACACAGACTACTGACGTACACACACATACACAGACTACTGACGTACACACACATACACAGACTACTGACTGAAACACACATACACAGACTATTGACTTACACACACATATACAGACTACTGACGTACACACACATACACAGACTACTGATGTACACACATACACAGACTACTGAATGACACACACATACACAGACTACTGACTGACACACACATACACAGACTACTGACGTACACACACATACACAGACTACTGACTGACACACACATACACAGACTACTGACATATACACACATACACAGACTACTGACTGACACACACATACACAGACTACTGACGTACACACACATACACAGACTACTGACTGACACACACATACACAGCCTACTGACGTACACACACATACACAGACTACTGACGTACACACACATACACAGACTACTGACGTACACACACATGCACAGACTACTGACTGACACACACATACAAAGACTACTGACGTACTCACACATACACAGACTACTGACGTACTCACACATACACAGACTACTGACTGACACACACATTCACAGACTATTGACTGACACACACATACACAGACTACTGACTGACACACATATTCACAGACTACTGACGTACACACACATACACAGACTACTGACTGACACACATACACAGACTACTGATGTACACACACATACACAGACTACTGACTGACACACACATACACAGACTACTGACGTACACACACATACACAGACTACTGACGTACACACACATACACAGACTACTGACGTACACACATACACAGACTACTGACGTACACACACATACACAGACTACTGATGTACACACACATACACAGACTACTGACGTACACACACATACACAGACTACTGACATACACACACATACACAGACTACTGACTGACACACACATACAAAGACTCCTGACGTACTCACACATACACAGACTACTGACGTACACACACATACACAGACTACTGATGTACACACACATACACGGACTACTGACGTACACACACATACACAGACTACTGACTGACACACACATACACAGACTACTGACGTACACACACATACACAGACTACTGACGTACACACACATACACAGACTACTGACTGAAACACACATACACAGACTATTGACTTACACACACATATACAGACTACTGACGTACACACACATACACAGACTACTGATGTACACACATACACAGACTACTGAATGACACACACATACACAGACTACTGACTGACACACACATACACAGACTACTGACGTACACACACATACACAGACTACTGACTGACACACACATACAAAGACTACTGACGTACACACACATACACAGACTACTGACATACACACACATACACAGACTACTGACTGACACACACATACACAGACTACTGACTGACACACACATACACAGACTACTGACGTACACACACATACACAGACTACTGACGTACACACACATATACAGACTACTGACGTACACACACATACACAGACTACTGATGTACACACATACACAGACTACTGACTGACACACACATACACAGATTTCTGACTGACACACACATACACAGACTACTGACGTACACACACATACACAGACTACTAACTGACACACACATACAAAGACTACTGACGTACACACACATACACAGACTACTGACGTACACACACATACACAGACTACTGACTGACACACACATACACAGACTACTGACTGACACACACATACACAGACTACTGACGTACACACACATACACAGACTACTGACTGAAACACACAGACTACTGACTTACACACACATATACAGACTACTGACGTACACACACATACACAGACTACTGACTGACACACACATACACAGACTACTGACGTACACACACATACACAGACTACTGACGTACACACACATATACAGACTATTGACTGACACACACATACACAGACTACTGACTGACACACACATACATAGACTACTGACGTACACACATGCACAGACTACTGACGTACACACACATACACAGACTACTGACTGACACACACATACACAGAATACTGACTGACACACACATACACAGACTACTGACGTACACACAAATACACAGACTACTAATGAAACACACATACACAGACTACTGACGTACACACACATACACAGACTACTGACTGACACACACATACACAGACTACTGACTGACACACACATACACAGACTACTGACGTACACACACATACACAGACTACTGACTGACACACACATACAAAGAATACTGATGTACACACACATGCACAGACTACTGACTGACACACACATACACTGACTACTGACTGACACACACATACACAGACTACTGACGTACACACACATACACAGACTACTGACGTACACACACATACACAGACTACTGACTGACACACACATACACAGACTACTGACGAACACACACATACACAGACTTCTGACTGACACACACATACACAGACTATTGACTGACACACACATACACAGACTACTGACGTACACACACATACACAGACTACTGACTGACACACACATACACAGACTACTGACGAACACACACATACACAGACTTCTGACTGACACACACATACACAGACTACTGACTGACACACACATACACAGACTACTGACGTACACACACATACACAGACTTCTGACTGACACACACATACACAGACTACTGACTGACACACACATACACAGACTACTGACGTACACACACATACACAGACTACTGACGTACACACACATGCACAGACTACTGACTGACACACACATACAAAGACTACTGACGTACTCACACATACACAGACTACTGACGTACTCACACATACACAGACTACTGACTGACACACACATTCACAGACTATTGACTGACACACACATACACAGACTACTGACTGACACACATATTCACAGACTACTAACGTACACACACATACACAGACTACTGACTGACACACATACACAGACTACTGATGTACACACACATACACAGACTACTGACTGACACACACATACACAGACTACTGACGTAAACACACATACACAGACTACTGACGTACACACACATACACAGACTACTGACGTACACACATACACAGACTACTGACGTACACACACATACACAGACTACTGATGTACACACACATACACAGACTACTGACGTACACACACATACACAGACTACTGACTTACACACACATACACAGACTACTGACTGACACACACATACAAAGACTACTGACGTACTCACACATACACAGACTACTGACGTACACACACATACACAGACTACTGATGTACACACACATACACAGACTACTGACGTACACACACATACACAGACTACTGACTGACACACACATACACAGACTACTGACGTACACACACATACACAGACTACTGACGTACACACACATACACAGACTACTGACTGAAACACACATACACAGACTATTGACTTACACACACATATACAGACTACTGACGTACACACACATACACAGACTACTGATGTACACACATACACAGACTACTGAATGACACACACATACACAGACTACTGACTGACACACACATACACAGACTACTGACGTACACACACATACACAGACTACTGACTGACACACACATACAAAGACTACTGACGTACACACACATACACAGACTACTGACATACACACACATACACAGACTACTGACTGACACACACATACACAGACTACTGACTGACACACACATACACAGACTACTGACGTACACACACATACACAGACTACTGACGTACACACATACACAGACTACTGACTGAAACACACATACACAGACTACTGACTTACACACACATATACAGACTACTGACGTACACACACATACACAGACTACTGATGTACACACATACACAGACTACTGACTGACACACACATACACAGATTTCTGACTGACACACACATACACAGACTACTGACGTACACACACATACACAGACTACTAACTGACACACACATACAAAGACTACTGACGTACACACACATACACAGACTACTGACGTACACACACATACACAGACTACTGACTGACACACACATACACAGACTACTGACTGACACACACATACACAGACTACTGACGTACACACACATACACAGACTACTGACTGAAACACACAGACTACTGACTTACACACACATATACAGACTACTGACGTACACACACATACACAGACTACTGACTGACACACACATACACAGACTACTGACGTACACACACATACACAGACTACTGACGTACACACACATACACAGACTATTGACTGACACACACATACACAGACTACTGACTGACACACACATACATAGACTACTGACGTACACACATGCACAGACTACTGACGTACACACACATACACAGACTACTGACTGACACACACATACACAGAATACTGACTGACACACACATACACAGACTACTGACGTACACACAAATACACAGACTACTAATGAAACACACATACACAGACTACTGACGTACACACACATACACAGACTACTGACTGACACACACATACACAGACTACTGACTGACACACACATACACAGACTGCTGACGTACACACACATACACAGACTACTGACTGACACACACATACAAAGACTACTGATGTACACACACATACACAGACTACTGACTGACACACACATACACAGACTACTGACTGACACACACATACACAGACTACTGACGTACACACACATACACAGACTACTGACGTACACACACATACACAGACTATTGACTGACACACACATACACAGACTACTGACTGACACACACATACATAGACTACTGACGTACACACATGCACAGACTACTGACGTACACACACATACACAGACTACTGACTGACACGCACATACACAGAATACTGACTGACACACACATACACAGACTACTGACGTACATACACATACACAGACTACTGACTGACACACACATACACAGACTACTAACGTACACACACATACACAGACTACTGACGTACACACACATACACAGACTACTGACGTACACACACATACACAGACTACTGATGACACATACATACACAGACTACTGACTGACACACACATACACAGACTACTGACTGACACACACATACACAGACTACTGACGAACACACACATGCACAGACTTCTGACTGACACACACATACACAGACTACTGACTGACACACACATACACAGACTACTGACTGACACACACATACAAAGACTACTGACGTACTAACACATACACAGACTACTGACGTACACACATACACAGACTACTGACGTACACACACATACACAGACTACTGACGTACACACACATACACAGACTACTGATGTACACACACATACACAGACTACTGACGTACACACACATACACAGACTACTGACTGACACACACATACACAGACTACTGACGTACACACACATACACAGACTACTGACGTACACACACATACACAGACTACTGACTGACACACACATACAAAGACTACTGACGTACTCACACATACACAGACTACTGACGTACACACACATACACAGACTACTGATGTACACACACATACACAGACTACTGACGTACACACACATACACAGACTACTGACTGACACACACATACAAAGACTACTGACGTACTCACACATACACAGACTACTGACGTACACACACATACACAGACTACTGACGTACACGCACATACACAGAATACTGACTGACACACACATACACAGACTACTGACGTACATACACATACACAGACTACTGACTGACACACACATACACAGACTACTAACGTACACACACATACACAGACTACTGACGTACACACACATACACAGACTACTGACGTACACACACATACACAGACTACTGATGACACATACATAAACAGACTACTGACTGACACACACATACACAGACTACTGACTGACACACACATACACAGACTACTGACGAACACACACATGCACAGACTTCTGACTGACACACACATACACAGACTACTGACTGACACACACATACACAGACTACTGACTGACACACACATACAAAGACTACTGACGTACTAACACATACACAGACTACTGACGTACACACATACACAGACTACTGACTGACACACACATACACAGACTTCTGACTGACACACACATACACAGACTACTGACTGACACACACATACACAGACTACTGACGTACACACACATGCAGACTACTGACTGACACACACATACACAGACTACTGACTGACACACACATACATAGACTACTGACGTACACACATGCACAGACTACTGACGTACACACACATACACAGACTACTGACTGACACACACATACACAGACTACTGACGTACACACACATACACAGACTACTGACGTACACACACATACACAGACTACTGACGTACACACACATACACAGACTACTAATGAAACACACATACACAGACTACTGACGTACACACACATACACAGACTACTGACTGACACACAAATACACAGACTACTGACTGACACACACATACACAGACTACTGACGTACACACACATACACAGACTACTGACTGACACACACATACAAAGACTACTGAAGTACACACACATACACAGACTACTGACTGACACACACATACACAGACTACTGACGTACACACACATACACAGACTACTGACGTACACACACATACACAGACTACTGACGTACACACACATACACAGACTACTGACGTACACACACATACACAGACTACTGACGTACACACACATACACAGACTACTGACGTACACACACATACACAGACTACTGACTGACACACACATACACAGACTACTGACGTACACACACATACACAGACTACTGACGTACACACATACACAGACTACTGACGTACACACACATACACAGACTACTGACTGACACACACATACACAGACTACTGATGTACACACATACACAGACTACTGCATGACACACACATACACAGACTACTGACTGACACACACATACACAGACTACTGACTGACACACACATACACAGCCTACTGATGTACACACACGTACACAGACTACTGACGTACAAACACATACACAGACTACTGACGTACACACATACACAGACTACTGACAGACACACACATGCACAGACTACTGACGTACACACACATACACAGACTATTGACGTACACACACAAACACAGAGTACTGACTGACGTACACACACATACACAGACTACTGACTGACACACACATACACAGACTACTGACGTACACACACATACACAGACTACTGACTGACACACACATACACAGACTACTGACATATACACACATACACAGACTACTGACTGACACACACATACACAGACTACTGACGTACACACACATACACAGACTACTGACTGACACACACATACACAGCCTACTGACGTACACACACATACACAGACTACTGACGTACACACACATACACAGACTACTGACGTACACACACATGCACAGACTACTGACTGACACACACATACAAAGACTACTGACGTACTCACACATACACAGACTACTGACGTACTCACACATACACAGACTACTGACTGACACACACATTCACAGACTATTGACTGACACACACATACACAGACTACTGACTGACACACATATTCACAGACTACTGACGTACACACACATACACAGACTACTGACTGACACACATACACAGACTACTGATGTACACACACATACACAGACTACTGACTGACACACACATACACAGACTACTGACGTACACACACATACACAGACTACTGACGTACACACACATACACAGACTACTGACGTACACACATACACAGACTACTGACGTACACACACATACACAGACTACTGATGTACACACACATACACAGACTACTGACGTACACACACATACACAGACTACTGACATACACACACATACACAGACTACTGACTGACACACACATACAAAGACTCCTGACGTACTCACACATACACAGACTACTGACGTACACACACATACACAGACTACTGATGTACACACACATACACGGACTACTGACGTACACACACATACACAGACTACTGACTGACACACACATACACAGACTACTGACGTACACACACATACACAGACTACTGACGTACACACACATACACAGACTACTGACTGAAACACACATACACAGACTATTGACTTACACACACATATACAGACTACTGACGTACACACACATACACAGACTACTGATGTACACACATACACAGACTACTGAATGACACACACATACACAGACTACTGACTGACACACACATACACAGACTACTGACGTACACACACATACACAGACTACTGACTGACACACACATACAAAGACTACTGACGTACACACACATACACAGACTACTGACATACACACACATACACAGACTACTGACTGACACACACATACACAGACTACTGACTGACACACACATACACAGACTACTGACGTACACACACATACACAGACTACTGACGTACACACACATATACAGACTACTGACGTACACACACATACACAGACTACTGATGTACACACATACACAGACTACTGACTGACACACACATACACAGATTTCTGACTGACACACACATACACAGACTACTGACGTACACACACATACACAGACTACTAACTGACACACACATACAAAGACTACTGACGTACACACACATACACAGACTACTGACGTACACACACATACACAGACTACTGACTGACACACACATACACAGACTACTGACTGACACACACATACACAGACTACTGACGTACACACACATACACAGACTACTGACTGAAACACACAGACTACTGACTTACACACACATATACAGACTACTGACGTACACACACATACACAGACTACTGACTGACACACACATACACAGACTACTGACGTACACACACATACACAGACTACTGACGTACACACACATATACAGACTATTGACTGACACACACATACACAGACTACTGACTGACACACACATACATAGACTACTGACGTACACACATGCACAGACTACTGACGTACACACACATACACAGACTACTGACTGACACACACATACACAGAATACTGACTGACACACACATACACAGACTACTGACGTACACACAAATACACAGACTACTAATGAAACACACATACACAGACTACTGACGTACACACACATACACAGACTACTGACTGACACACACATACACAGACTACTGACTGACACACACATACACAGACTACTGACGTACACACACATACACAGACTACTGACTGACACACACATACAAAGAATACTGATGTACACACACATGCACAGACTACTGACTGACACACACATACACTGACTACTGACTGACACACACATACACAGACTACTGACGTACACACACATACACAGACTACTGACGTACACACACATACACAGACTACTGACTGACACACACATACACAGACTACTGACGAACACACACATACACAGACTTCTGACTGACACACACATACACAGACTATTGACTGACACACACATACACAGACTACTGACGTACACACACATACACAGACTACTGACTGACACACACATACACAGACTACTGACGAACACACACATACACAGACTTCTGACTGACACACACATACACAGACTACTGACTGACACACACATACACAGACTACTGACGTACACACACATACACAGACTTCTGACTGACACACACATACACAGACTACTGACTGACACACACATACACAGACTACTGACGTACACACACATACACAGACTACTGACGTACACACACATGCACAGACTACTGACTGACACACACATACAAAGACTACTGACGTACTCACACATACACAGACTACTGACGTACTCACACATACACAGACTACTGACTGACACACACATTCACAGACTATTGACTGACACACACATACACAGACTACTGACTGACACACATATTCACAGACTACTAACGTACACACACATACACAGACTACTGACTGACACACATACACAGACTACTGATGTACACACACATACACAGACTACTGACTGACACACACATACACAGACTACTGACGTAAACACACATACACAGACTACTGACGTACACACACATACACAGACTACTGACGTACACACATACACAGACTACTGACGTACACACACATACACAGACTACTGATGTACACACACATACACAGACTACTGACGTACACACACATACACAGACTACTGACTTACACACACATACACAGACTACTGACTGACACACACATACAAAGACTACTGACGTACTCACACATACACAGACTACTGACGTACACACACATACACAGACTACTGATGTACACACACATACACAGACTACTGACGTACACACACATACACAGACTACTGACTGACACACACATACACAGACTACTGACGTACACACACATACACAGACTACTGACGTACACACACATACACAGACTACTGACTGAAACACACATACACAGACTATTGACTTACACACACATATACAGACTACTGACGTACACACACATACACAGACTACTGATGTACACACATACACAGACTACTGAATGACACACACATACACAGACTACTGACTGACACACACATACACAGACTACTGACGTACACACACATACACAGACTACTGACTGACACACACATACAAAGACTACTGACGTACACACACATACACAGACTACTGACATACACACACATACACAGACTACTGACTGACACACACATACACAGACTACTGACTGACACACACATACACAGACTACTGACGTACACACACATACACAGACTACTGACGTACACACATACACAGACTACTGACTGAAACACACATACACAGACTACTGACTTACACACACATATACAGACTACTGACGTACACACACATACACAGACTACTGATGTACACACATACACAGACTACTGACTGACACACACATACACAGATTTCTGACTGACACACACATACACAGACTACTGACGTACACACACATACACAGACTACTAACTGACACACACATACAAAGACTACTGACGTACACACACATACACAGACTACTGACGTACACACACATACACAGACTACTGACTGACACACACATACACAGACTACTGACTGACACACACATACACAGACTACTGACGTACACACACATACACAGACTACTGACTGAAACACACAGACTACTGACTTACACACACATATACAGACTACTGACGTACACACACATACACAGACTACTGACTGACACACACATACACAGACTACTGACGTACACACACATACACAGACTACTGACGTACACACACATACACAGACTATTGACTGACACACACATACACAGACTACTGACTGACACACACATACATAGACTACTGACGTACACACATGCACAGACTACTGACGTACACACACATACACAGACTACTGACTGACACACACATACACAGAATACTGACTGACACACACATACACAGACTACTGACGTACACACAAATACACAGACTACTAATGAAACACACATACACAGACTACTGACGTACACACACATACACAGACTACTGACTGACACACACATACACAGACTACTGACTGACACACACATACACAGACTGCTGACGTACACACACATACACAGACTACTGACTGACACACACATACAAAGACTACTGATGTACACACACATACACAGACTACTGACTGACACACACATACACAGACTACTGACTGACACACACATACACAGACTACTGACGTACACACACATACACAGACTACTGACGTACACACACATACACAGACTATTGACTGACACACACATACACAGACTACTGACTGACACACACATACATAGACTACTGACGTACACACATGCACAGACTACTGACGTACACACACATACACAGACTACTGACTGACACGCACATACACAGAATACTGACTGACACACACATACACAGACTACTGACGTACATACACATACACAGACTACTGACTGACACACACATACACAGACTACTAACGTACACACACATACACAGACTACTGACGTACACACACATACACAGACTACTGACGTACACACACATACACAGACTACTGATGACACATACATACACAGACTACTGACTGACACACACATACACAGACTACTGACTGACACACACATACACAGACTACTGACGAACACACACATGCACAGACTTCTGACTGACACACACATACACAGACTACTGACTGACACACACATACACAGACTACTGACTGACACACACATACAAAGACTACTGACGTACTAACACATACACAGACTACTGACGTACACACATACACAGACTACTGACTGACACACACATACACAGACTTCTGACTGACACACACATACACAGACTACTGACTGACACACACATACACAGACTACTGACGTACACACACATGCAGACTACTGACTGACACACACATACACAGACTACTGACGTACACACATGCACAGACTACTGACAGACACACACATACACAGACAACTGACGTACACACATACACAGACTATTGACGTACACACACTGTCACGGAGCAAAGGTATACGTCTTCCTCCGGATGGTCTTTTGAATCAACACGGACGCAAGAGGTCGGGAGACAACAGCAATTTATTGTAATCCACAAAGTTAGTAGCCGGCAGCGGTCACATCAACCGTAATAACAATAAGTCCACAGAAGTCACAATCCAATGATAACTTTGGTTCCTTGGTCCTGTAACTATATCCTGGCTCTCTGCAGAGCTGTGCACAGGCCGGCTAACACATACTAACTCCAGCTACAACTATATACTAAAACTGTTACACCTATATCTGTGGGTGGGAAGGGCTGAGTCACAGATCCTTCCCCCCTCACCTATACCAAGGAGAGCAGACTCCCTGTCTACTATGGACAATGCACCATCCAACATCTTCTTGGAGACACTGATCAGATTATCTCCACCCATTGTCCTCACTGGTCCTCACTAGTTAGAGGTATTTGCATACAATGTGCTAACACACTAGACCCGAATCAGCCAACTACACACTGATGTTTACAACAGGTTAGAGAATACATTCCACATGAAATATATATTACACATTGCCTATTGCCGACTCTAACCATCCCGTGACAACCCCTCCCCCTCTCAAAACATGTGCATGACACAATTGGCCTACACAGGTAAATTGGGGAATGCACATCAGTCTCTATAGCTCATATGTCCTCCTGCCGGGATAACCCATCCGCGTTCTGGTGTTGGCTCCCTCGGCGGTACTGAATGGTAAAGTTGTAGGTTTGAAGGGCTGGCATCTGGCAGAAAATCCGGTCGATCCATGTTGGCGTCTCTCTGAGCTTGGCTTCTGGTCACTGCTCCCACAAAGTGGCACTGTAGATTTCCAACATCGTTGCCTAACAGAACATCGGCCGGCAGCCCGCTCATCACACCAATTGTGCATCGTTTTGGTCCATAACCATAGTCGAGTTCCACGGTAGCTTTAGGAATACGTCTTTGAGTACCCCCTGCCAACTTGATAGAAATGCCAGGGCCCTCCTCTAGGGCCTCGGGTCGCACAACTCGGGGGTCCGCTACCGTTAGGAAAGCTCCCGAGTCCCGGAATCCAACAACTGTTCGGCCATCCAGTAGGACCTCCTGCAAGTGCTTCCTCTGAAGGTTTGCGGGATGTGTGGCGGAAGGCTGAATCCCATAGACCCCTGGAGGTGGAACAGATGGGTCATTCATGGAGTCATCTGGAAATGGGGCCAAACTTTCTGTCCTAGGGGTGGTTCCCAGGTAGTGAATAGGCCGGGATGCCACGGTGGCCCGTGCCCCCATGTTAGCAGGGCAACTAGCTTGCAAATGTCCAGGCCGCCCGCACCCAAAACATCTGCGCTCTAGCATTCTTCCAGTGGGTCGTTGTCTAGGGACAGGGTTGTTCATAGCTGGAGGCCGATGGGCTGGGGCAGGGGTAGAGGGGGAATTGTAATCCTGAGGCCGGGCACGAAAGGTGGTTGGCTGGCTGAAGGGTGTCTGGCGGACTGTGGTAGTTTTCCGCTCCTCTGCAAACAACCTCTTCCACTGCGGCTTGATGGTCAGGCCCTCATCTGCAAGAGAAGCAGCTTGCTCAACTGTGGCTGGGTTCCGTTCCAGCACCCACTCACGGATCTCAGCGGGGCACTGGGAAAAGAACTGTTCCTTAAGTATGACTTGGAGGATCTTATCGACTGTGACAGCCTCCTCTCCTTCTAGCCAGCGCTTGCATGCTTGCTTCAACTTGTGGGCGAACATGTGGAAGGAGCTTCCCCCATTGTAAGACAAAGAGCGGAACTGAACTCGGTAGGTCTCTGGAGTGACTGCATAATACTTCTGCACCGCTCTTTTAATGGCCTCATAGTCCCGCTGATCACTAGGGTCCATAGCTCTGAGAGCTTCCGCAGCCCCATCTCGTAGGTGCCCCACCAGATACCGGACCCAATCCTTCTCTGGGACTTCCATCAGGTGGCACTGGTGTTCGAAGTCCTGAAAATATCCATCAACATCCCCAGCCGCTTCATCAAAGGTCTTGAAGTGTTTATGGGAGACATATGGTGGTTCTCTCACTGTTGGGCTGGGGGTCGGCGTTTGATTATAATTCCTCGTAGTTATCTCAGCCATTCGCCTTTCATGCGCCATTCTTTCCTTTTCATGCGCCATTCTCTGTTCCTCCTTCTCCGTTTCCTGAGCCCTCTGTAATGCTCTACTCCTTTGCTCTGCAGTTGCTCCTAGCCCCAGCACTGCCAATTCCTCCTCATACAAAACAACCCATCTGCTCTTTTGGGTCTGTACCTGCCACTCCCGTATCTCTCCAGTCTCCTGGGGGCAGCCCTCCTCATGGTCGCTTTGCAGGGTCATCTCCTCCAGTGCCTCGATCAGTTGATCTTTCGTTCTTCCCTGGTAACTCAGGTTTAGTTCCCGGGCCCTTACTTGTAGACTTGCCATAGTCCAGTTCCTGTATTCTGAGGTTGTGGCTCCATTAATCGCTGAGCTGCTGTAGTCCATCTCGCTGTC